>NC_133386.1:143138752-143439109 GCF_047511655.1 Castor canadensis
TTGAACAAACAATATACATTTTTTAAACATGAAGGATAGAAAGGTAAAACCAGTCCTATCTCGGGGTAGGTAGAAGTGGGAGAGAGGAGGTCAAAAGAAGAGGATGAAAGAGGGCAAATATGGTAGAAACTTTTTGTATTCATGTATGAAAATAGAGCAAATAAATCTGTTGGAATTGTTCTAAGAAGGGATGAGGGGAGATGAGGGAGAAGGCAAAGGGGTGAACCAAATGAACACATGTTGTGAGACCATATGCAAATATCACAATGTATCCCCCATGTACAATTCTTATATGCTATGTTTTCCTCAAAAAAGAAAGTGAATGGAAGTTATAACTAACTCTCCCCAGACCTGAGGCAAGTGAATTACACTCTTTTTCTGAGAGTAAGTGGCAACAGAAGTGTACATATTTGCAAACATCATCAAAATTGACAGTAAATTGTAACCTCAGAATTTGGGAAATAAAGTTTTCATTAGAAAAACAATCAAACTTTTATAATGCTCATGCATTTCAGTTGGATTAATCAAATCAAATCTGCGTTTGTGAAAATATAATCAACTAGCACACTCTTGAACCCACTTAACACATTAATAAAGCTTTTCTCCCACGTTTTTTGCTACTAAGAGCAAAATATTTTGACATGACTGTATTTGCCTTTGTATTCCCTTTGTTACCTAATTTCTGGATGTTAAAGCAATGACTTGAATACCATCTTGTCCAGGTGTTCATGGTATTGTTAAAAAAAACCCAGAACCCTACAATATATGTACATGCATGTTCCTAAAGCCCCAAATCCCTTGAGGTCTGTACCACTGAACTGAGCCTTTAAAGGAAAATCCCAAGAGGATATTTCAGAGCTATAGGGCTACTATGCTGGTATAAGAATAAAGATGAACTGTAAGAGAGGAACAAAAAGAGTGGAGCTTTCAATCTTTACCACCTCTAGGATCCTGCACATAAGTGAATAATTTCTTCAGCTTTTACCAATACACATAATTGTGTGTGTCCATGTATATATGGGGAAAAGAGAATGAATAATGCTTATTTGAGTGAAAATTCATGATTTTCATTTTTTTCAGTTGTTATTTTCACTCTAAAGCCTTGTGGTACACAAAGGTATACATATTTTCACATGTTCCTTCATTCACCTATGACTCCATGTGTCTGTTTGAATAAACTCATCTAATGTTGAGTACTCAACAAGCCAGATTAGTGATGAGGAGAAAATCATTAGCTAGTATGAGTCTGACTTTCAAGAAATTAATTTTCAGGTGAGATGGATGATGAATACTATGACATCATAGACTGACATGTGTATTTTAATTATTGTGTTTCAATTCTACAAGGTGCTTCCCCAGTGATATTTCAATATATGCATATAATATATTCTGATTAAAAGTTCATACCTATTTTGCATAATAAATAAATTAGCATAAGATGCTCTAGTTTTGAAGTAGTAAATGTGATGTTGAAAACTGCAATAACACAGAGAATGATTCTAACATAGTATACCTTTATTTGGAAAAATATAATTTCTTTTTTATATTTATTAACTATAAAAATTATCATAAGTGTTAATAAAAATAAATAGCTTTGTGAAGTCAATAATCTATAGGTTCCTTTCATTTCTGAATAGACAATTTCTATGCATATTTTTCTTTTTAATTTTTTATTATTCATTTATTCACATGTGTGTACATTGTTTGGGTTATTTATCACCCCCTGCTCCCCTTCCTCACCCTCTCCCCCCAGCCTTCCTCCCTTCCAGGCAGAACCTGTTCTGCCCTTATCACTAATATTGTTGAAGAGAAGACATAAGCATAATATGGAAGACAAAGTGTTTTTGCTAGTTGAGATAAGGCTAGCTATACAGAAAGATTCCTATCATTGCTTCCATGTACAAATGTGTTACAACCCAAGTTGATTCATCTCTAACTGATCTTTACACTGGTTCCTGATCCCCTTCTAATGTTAACCTCAGTCTCTTTAAAATTCTGTATTAGTTCCTCTGGAGTGGGGACACCAAACGCTTTCATGTTTTGGGTTTTCTACCTATTCCAGTATCTCCCATATATGCTCTCCCCTTGTCATGTGATCAAAGTTCAAATTTGACTTGGATCAAATTTCTATGTATCTTAATGACCAAACATTCATGTAACAATATTTTTTTCTTACTTTGGCTTTCTTTCTTTCTTCTTTTACTGAAAATATTATCTCTAAAAAAGGTTTTCATTGTGATATTACCAGACATATATGTTTTGTTCTTTGATTTGCTCTTTCTTATTTGCCTTCCCCTGGGTATGCTAACATAAATGTCATTATTTTTTATTTTCATCATTTATCAGGTAGATTGATAAAAGGATTATTTGCATGTTTATGGTCAAAGAAAAGTACATTGTGTAGTTACAAACTTCTTTATTCATCTTCCTATTGTTTAGAATCTGTTTTTTTATTTCACATACCATAATATTAATAACTTAACATTTTAAATGTACAGTTGAGTGGCTTTCAGTATATTCAGAAAGCTGTATAAGAATCAACCTTACAGAATTCCTGAATATTTTTGTCAGCTGCTTATTTAATTAATTTACTAATTGCACTATATCTTATAATTTAATTTTTTGAATTCTTAAGTAATCTGGATGTACTTCCCTTGTTAATGGCATAGCTGGAAAAGATTTCCACCCATTCTATAAGTTGCTTCTTCATGATAATAACTATATACTTAGCTGTATAGGACCTTCCTAAATTGATGCAGTCCCATTTATCAATTCATGCATTACTTTCAGATCTTTTGAAGTTCTGTTAAGAAAGTGTTTGTTTGTGCATTTTATTTCAAGAGATTTTCCTGTAGTGCTTTCTGGTGGATTAGCTTTACATTGAGGTCTTTGATCCATTTTGGGTTGTTTTGCTACAAGCAGTTTCATTGTTCCATATGGGGAGATCCAGATTTCTCAACACCAGTCTTTGAAGAGCCTGTCTTTAATCCAATGCACATTATTGGCATCAGTCTAAAAATTCAGAAGGCTGTAGCAGTGTAAGCTAATTTCTGGGTCCTCTATCCTATCCCATCGGTCTCTCTGTCTGGTTTTGTGCCAGTACCATGTTATTTTTGTTACTATGGCTCTGTGGTATAATATCTTTATTATCTTATTCTTGGTGATGAAGACTTTATTTTGACATCCAGTGGCTTCAACAGCCCCCCATTTTTTTCAGAAGTTCAGACATTGATATTGATTACTTATGCTAAGAAAACCTGGCACAGTGTCCCCATAATTTATGTTACACCATTTGCAATCAATGGAAAATGTAATATGTAAATATGTGGTGGAGGGCATTCACATGAGTGTATTTTTCATGTTAGCTTCCTTTGGTGTCCAGCCTAAGTACCTTGTATAAACCCTGTCTGAGCACCTTATTCTTGAATGCATATAGCACAGGGTTGAGGGCAGGGGAAATAACATTGTGCAGCACATTGAGAAGGACTGGAATACATGGAATTTTTATTCCTGCACTGTGTGTGCTGAAAATGACAATGATGATAGTGTAGAAGAAAATGATTAGGATGAGGTGTGAAGTGCAGGTACTTAAGGCCTTGGGTACAGCTTCTATTTAATTTAAGCACAGACTTCAGAATGAAAGTATATGACAAAATAATTAATCTCAGGTTACTTCCCATGATTGTCCAAGCCAGAATTAGTTGATTAATACTGTTGACTTTCCTGTCATCACAGGATAAGCTAGTGAGTCCCAGGATAGTGTAAAAACAGTGCTCTATTTGATTCTGGGAGCTGTAAGATCTCTGTGCAGCCAATAAAGGCACTGAAAGGGGACACAGACTGTTTCTCAGTGCCATGAACACAGATGATTTGGTCACAAAAGATTCCGTAATCATTGATGGATACTACAGTGGCTTGCAAATGGCTACAAACCTATCTTTCACCATACAAACGAAGATACCTGACTCCAAGTCACAAAACAATGGATGGCATACATCTGAACAAAGCATTTATGGAGACTGATGGCTTTAGCATTGAATCATATGATGGGCAAAATCTTAGGCATGATAGTGGTAGCCAGTCCCATGTCCACCACAACCAGGATGCCCAGAAAATGGCACATAGGCTGGTGCAGTGCTGCCTCTCTGTTGATGATGGTCAGGATTAGGATGTTGGCAATGAGAGACAAAAGGTAGAGCATAGCCAGGGGCAGGGAGAGCCAGTGCTGCCTGTTGTGAATGCCTGGAAATCCCACCAGAATGAACTCAGAGACCTGGAACTCAGAGCTGTTGGAATCTCTGAGAAATTGGAACATTCTTTATTGAGAAGAAAATGTTTATGTTACCACTCTTAAATTATCATTATGACATAATTAAAAGTAGATTTACCTAGAATGATGATATTAAGTGTGGATTCAATAGCTTTATTGTTCTTAGCCTTTCACTCATTTTACTCAGACATCTCATGAAACAGGAAATCTGGTTGGTGGCACATTCTCTTTACCTTAATTATAGGAACCAATTTAAGACAGAAATTGCTCCCCATAATCTGGTAGTTTAGCCTATATTTTTGTAGCATCTCTTAACCTAGCTGTGGGAGAAAATCAAGACCTTGTTCCCCATCATCCAGGTAGTAGGTTATAAAAGTAGGAAAATATGAAAGCAATCTGATACAAGAGTCTTACTCTTATACTGGTCTTTTTGTTGAGTTGGTTGTTTCAGAGACCTAATGTAGAGACTATGTAGATACTCAGATTCATGGACAATTGTTACATAGGAGGGTAGACTACAACATATATGTAAAAGAACTTATTTTTCATGTAGTTGAGATTTTGTGAAATACTGATTTGCCCTTTTATTTGTTTCATTTTTTATCTATTTATTTATTTTAGCAATATTGCAATTGAACTCCGGTCCTACATTTTCAGTCATTCCACCAGCCTATTTTTTGTGATAGGTTTTGAGATTGGATCTCAGGAACTATTTGCTGGCTTTGAACCATGATTCTCCTGATTTCTACCTCCTGATAATAGGAACATAATAGTCATGAGTCACCAGTGCCTGGCCTGATTTACCCTTTTAAATTTTTATGAGTTTATATAATACAATAAATTAGAAAATGTTATACTAAGAAACTCATGAACAATTAGGTCAATGACCTTTCTAAGCCAAATAACTATATAAAAGAAAACTGTAGATTCAAAATCCTCATATTTTTTATATTCCACTTATTATGTTTTTCATTAACTTACCAATCTTGGACATATTTTTGTTTACTTGAACATTCCAGACAATGATACTATCATGAAGGGATCAGGATTAAAAACCGTTAAATAAAGCTCATAGAAAACATGCATGTGTTATAATTGCTTTGACAAGTGAACAGTCCATATCTAAGACTCTTGTTGATACTACCATCTGTTCACACTGTGGTGTATAATAATAGATGCTTACTATATCATCCTACCAAGTGTGCAATATTCATCCTTCCTGGTTTTTTTTATAGTTTCAACATCAAAATGAAAACCAATAAGATTTTAAAATACTGTGGACTAAAATGATAGAACCTACCGGGTGGGCAGCATTTCCATAAACCTGTTCAGTTACTTCATCTAAACTCAAATAATGACTTCAATTTTCCTTAGAAAGGGTCAAGACAAATTAATAGATATTTGAAGATAAGTATTTATTTTCCTTCAAATGTTTTTTTCCAAAGTGTCTGTCTATATTTTTGTAATTCATTTTTATGATGTATTCAGTTGGAAAGCTTTATTTCAGTATTGACACTCAAGTGTCTGAATCAAATATCTGCTCATTTTGAACTATTAGTTCAGACTTAAAAAGATGTGTAAAAATCACATCAATACTGTGAATGTGTACCCACTGAGTGGATTTTGAGATTGCCCGTGTCTATCCTCTTTGCTTCATCATAAGACTTTCTTATTCACCCTTATTTTTGTAAGTAATCATCACTATTTAAGAAAAGCATCCATAAACATATATTTTAGGAATAAAGACCAGCTACCAGTAGAATAAGAGAGGGTTATTGAAAAGATAGGGTGCTACTAGGAATCTCACTTGAAAGTGTGATTGCTGAATTCAGTCCTCCATCATTTTAGAGACCTAATCTTTGTCCTTGTTAGATATAATGCATATAAATTCCTAGTGTTTGTTAAATTATATTTCAATGCCCTCAGGGGACATTTAAGATGGTGTTTATGATGGTGTACAAATCTACCTTTTGCATTCTTTCTAGCAAAACTCAAATATCTGGAGAAAAGAAAGGAGGACCCCCTTTAAATGTTGCTACAAAATAGAAAAAAAGCAGTTATGCAGTATTGAATATATTTGCAGAAAGAATGAATCTGAATTGCTATATTAACATCATGATATTATAAGCATGAATTCATTGCCTTGAATCACCTGTATGTAATAATACAATCTTTATTTCTTGCACATATATATTATATTTACACTTACACCAATTTAACAATGGAAACAACAGTAGTGGGCACATCAGTGATGGGCTACTTCACTAATGCAAGCATCAAAGGAACCACAAATTCATATCTTATCATGAAACATTAAGTGCTTGGGTTGCGAGATGGCAATCAAGTTGTTAGATGGGAATTAAAGACTCATAATTTATCAAAGGCCAATGTATCTCACTCATGTAATTAATTAATTAATTTTTAATTTAATTAATTAATTAATTAATGAGCTTGAAAACTCTTGTTTTACAACTTTGAGACACATGTAGAAAGAACAAGAGCTTGAATACCTTGATGAATTACAATGAAAGTTTGACCAATCACTTAAATTCACTGCATCTCTATGCATTCAGTATAAATTGGAGGACAATATACAATGTGAACCTGAGTAAAATCTTTGACCACAAGTTCAATAAAAGTGAACACTTACTGATGGTCAAATGCCTTTTTTCCCTCTGGATTGCTTAGGCTCCATTGTCTTTTCCACTTTTATATGAATTGTAGGATTTTTTTCTATCCCTGTGAAGAATATCACTGGAGTTTTTATGGAGATTGCATTGAACCTGAAGATCATTTTTGGAAATAAATTCAACTTAACATTTAAATTTTGCTGACCTATGACACAGGAAACTCTTCCATCTTTTAGGAACTCCTATAATTTCATTTTCAATAATTTATAGGTTTTTGTAGAAATCTTTGACCTCATTAGTTAAGTCATTCCTAACAATTTTATCTTTGTTGAATCTTTTTTCACTGGGGCTGCTTTCCTTGTTTCTTTTTCAGCATCTTCATTGTTGGAATATTAAAATCTGACTAATTTATTTACATTTATTTTGTAACCTGCCACTTTGTGGGAAGTGTTTTACAGATCTCAGTTTCCTAATGGAGTCTCTAAGGTCTTTTAAGTACAGGATCATATCATGAACAACTTGGTATAATTAGAGTTCTTCACTGAGAATTTCCATACCTTTTATTTCCCTCTTGCATTATTCCTTTGGCCAAGAGTTCAATCACTGTAGTGAAGAAGAGTGGAGAGAGTGGACACTCTTGTCTTGTTCCTTATTTTAGGTCTTCACCACTTGGTATGAAGTTGTCTATAAGTTTTTCATAGATTGCCTTCATTGTATTGAGGTATATTACTTCTATCCCTGTTTCTTCATAGGTGTTCATGAAGTTATGTTGAATAATATCAAATGCTTTTTTGCATCTAGTGAGATGACAATATTTTTTTCTTCAGGTGCTGTATTAAGTAGATTCATTTTTTATATTGTACTCCCTTTTCATTTCTAGAATGAAACCAACATGATTATGGTATACGATCTTTTAAATAAATACATTCTGAATTAGTATCACTACTTTATTGACAATTTTGTATCTGTGTATTCCAAGGATCATTTTCTGTTTCTGTCATGTCTTTTTCTGTTTTTGGTGTCAGGGTAATCCTGGCTTCAAAAACTAGGATTGGTAGCAAGCCTTCTATTTTTATTTTATGGAATACTTTTAGGAAAATGGGTGATAGTGTTTTTTAAAGAGAATTCAACAGCAAACCCATCCACTACAGGGATTCTCTTTGTTAGGATACTCTTTTTAATGATTCAACATTGTTGAATATTATAGATCTTTCTAAAATTCTTTTTTAAAATTGTTAATATCATTTTGACTCAACTTTGCTAAGTCATATGTCTAGGAATTCAGTACTCTTGACTTTCCTATTTATTGACTTTAAATTTTGAAAATATTCCTTGATGAGAGAGGGATCAAGATGGTAAGATAGCTGATGGACCCCTGAATTTTAAGTTCTCACAAATCTGACAGAAAACTTCAGATTTGTGGTAGCAAGGGTAGGACAAACTGGCTATTCTGCCAAGTAATATACCATCAACACATAGGCAAAACAAGTTGCAAAGATTAATCTTTAACTTAGCCTTTTATAGCAAAAAACAGCTTTAGAATCATGGGCACTATGGCTGCCATATTTTTTGTTTGCTTGCTTTTTCTTTTTTCCTCTCTCTCTAAGAAGAGCAAAAGAAATCAATACAGAGGACTGCAAAGTAAGTTCTGAAAGCTTCTTTGTTTTCCTGGATACACCAAGATTTGCAGATGTGGAACCTCTGACTGCCATCAGTGACCTGGGCTGACAACCCCAGATAAAAATGGAGAAAAACTACAAGCCATTCAGGTGAGCTTGCTACACCTTTACCCATGAAGTAAACCACATACTCCAGTACAACTTGTAGGGACTACTCCTGACAAAGCTGTTGGCCTAGTAAATGAAGTAAAATCTCCTGTTCTTCCTAGATGGGGAGGGGCAGCTAAGTCCCCAACTCTCCTTACACTCTTCTGGGCTGATGGAGCCTGTGTGTAGGAGGTGCAGCTCAGACTTTGCAGCCGGTGTGAATAACAATGCATTTGACCACACTGGAGAGCCTAGTAGGAAGCTAAAACTAACTGCTTCCCCAGAGAAGAAGTTTTGACCTAACAGCTCAACTCCATCTCTCAAGCTTGCCCAATAGGCATGAAGAATTGGCCACTGGTCACACATCACCTTGTCAAGAGACCAATTTGGAAAACCTGCCTTCTCAAACAAGTTTTATGTTTGGCTTAAATATTCTGAGTGGAACCCTTCCCAAACTGTCTGGTTAGAGAGGGCACCACCAATTGCCAAACAGCCCAACATACAAATCATAAGAAGGGGCAGAAACACAGAGAAGGCACCTGTCAGAAGTGACAATACACGATTTAGAATTGGAAGGAACTGCCCAGTGCACTCATTGAAGTCAGAGGAAATCCACTCATCTCCTTTAAAAAAGAAGAAATTTGGAAAATATATATATGTATTTTTTACTTATCTCTGTTTTCCTTTCTGTTGAAATATTAATTTGCATATACTCTCTTGTTCTATGTTCTTTTCTTCCCCCCTGATATTTTCTTTCTCTTTGTTTCCTTCCTTACTTCTCTTTATCTTCCTCTTCTTCACCTCCTCTTTCCCCACTGTCTCCTCCACACTAAACACTCCACAAGTAGCCTATTACACCTACTTTACACATTACTACCATCCTATCCCTCTGAAATTCCTGACAATAGCCCTCCTCCATAGTGCCTGGATTACACCTTACACAATGTGGTATATTATTATCTCATGGTCCCATGTTTGGTATCACTGTGCTCCTCTCTTTATCCCCATTCCGCAGCTCCTCTTTTATACCCAAGTGAATACAAGTGGAACAAGTGGAAGAAAGAATGTCAGAGTTCAAAACAAATAGATATTAAATAAAAAAAGAAGAATATTTAGAGAAAAGACCAAGGAGTTGTGAAAGGAATATGCATGAACTCTGCAACTCCATCAAAAGACAAAACCTGTGAATCATGGGTATCAAATAAGAAAAGGTGCAAATCAAAGGTGTAGAAAACATAATCAACAAAGTAACAGCAGAAAACTCCCCAAATCTTGAGAGAGAGTGACCCAAACAGGTACGGGAATTCTCAAGGACACCAAATACTGATGACCAAAAGAGAGCCTCTACATAGAAAATTATTGTTAAAACAATTAGCACAAAGAATAAAGAAAGAATAATGAAGGCCCTGAGAGAGAAAAATCAAATGATATATAAAGCTAAGCCCATCAAAATAACAGCAGATTTTTTCAACAGAATCCTTAAAGGAAGAAGGCCATGAAACTGAGGTATTTCAAGTACTGAAAGAAAACCATTTCTTCATGGCATACTCTACCCAGCAAAGCTATCATTGAAAATTGAAGAAGAAATAAAAACCCTCCATGATAAACCAAAACTAAAAGAATATATGGAATCTCAAAATTATTCTACACACGAAAATGAAAATAAGCATAGTCATGAAAGGATGGAAATTATTAAACCTCAAGAGAAGAGCAGACAATTTGTACAGGTAGTGTATGATTAATTGCACACACAAAAAAAACCCTACATAAAAAACCCCACAAAATAAAAGGAATCACCACCTTCCTCTCAATATTGACTCTGAGTGCTAATGAAATCAACAACCCCATTAAAAGACATCAGTTGACAAGCTAAATTGAAAAGGAAGATGTGACAATTTGTTGGTTAAAAGAAACTCACCTTACACATAAACAAACAATGGCTGAAGATGCAAGGATGGAAGATGACTTATCAACTTGATGGCCCCAGAAAACTTCTGGAGTAGCTACACTTATATTAGATAAAGTAGACTTCAAATGTAATTCAGTCACAAGAGACAAAGAAGGTCACTCTATACTAATTAAAGGAACAATACATCAAGAGGAAATAACAATTGTCAATTTATATATTGCCAGGCTGGTGCATCCAACTTCATTAAACATACAATACTGGACTTTAAAACATAGGAAGATCCCAATGAAGTGATAGCAGGATACTTCAATACTCCACTACCACAGATAAGCCATTCAGACAAAAAAAAAACCAATGATGAAACTTTAGAATTGAATGACACCATAGATCAGATGGACCTGATAGATATCTACAGAGTGTTCCAGCTTGCAACAGATTGTAAATTGTTACATTCTTCTCAGAAACCATGGAACTTTCTCCAAATACATCAAATATGTCATAAAGCAAGTCTTAACAAATATAAGAATATTGAACTAAGCCCTTGCATTTTGTCTAACTAATTTGAAATAAAGCCAGAATTCAACAATAAAAGAAACAGCAGAAAATACTCAGACACCTGGGGACTGAACAACACTTTGCTCCATGACCAATGGATCATCAAAGAAATAAAGGAGGAAACTGTGGGACACAGCAAACGTAGAGCTAGGGATAAACTTTATAACCATGAATGCATATATCAAAAACTAAGAAAGATATCAAATAAATGACCTGATGTTGCATCCAAACCCTTAGAAAATCAAGCTAAATCCAAAACTAGCAGATGGAAAGAAATAATAATATAAAGGGCTGAAAACAATGAAATAGGAGCAAAAAATTCCATACAAAGAATTAATGAACAAAAAGTTGAATCTTTGAAAAGATAAATAACATTGATAAATCCTAAGCAAATCTTACTAAAATGAAAAGGGAAAAGACCCAAACAATTAAAATTAGAATCAAAACAGGAGAAATCACAATAAACAACAAAAAAATCCAGAAAATATTTAGGGAATACTTTGAAAATTCTATATTTAAATATATTCGAAAATATAAGAGAAATGGATAAATTTCTAGCTACAGGTGACTAAAAAATTGAATCAAGAAGCTGTAAATTACCTAAATTGATGTACAACAAGCTATGAAACTGAAGCGCCAGTAGTCTCTCAGAAAAGAAAATTCCAGAACCTGAAGAATTTGCTGCTGAATTCTACCAGACCTTTATAGAAGAACTAATATTAACACTCCTCAAACTTTTCCATGAAATACAAAGGAAAGGAACAATGCATAAGTCATTCTATGAGGCCAATATTACACTTATTTGAAAATTTGACAAGTATACAACAACAACAAAAAATAAATATAGACCAATCTCCTTAATAAACTTAGACGTAAAAAATTCTCAATAAAATATTGGCAAACAAAACTCAACAATATATATGAAAAATATCATACACCATGATCAAGTTGGTTCATCCCTAAGATGTAGCAATGGTTCAACATATGCAAATCATTAAATGTAATACAGTGTATTAACAGAGGCAAAGAAAAAAAAAACATGATCATCTCAATAGACTCAGAAAAAGCCAACAACAAATTTTATCCTTTCATGATAAAAGTTATGATGAAACTAGAAATAGAAGAATGTACCAAACACTATAAAGGCTATATATAGCAAGCCTGTAGCTAACATCACACTAAATGGGGAAATTCTGAAGCCATTTCTTCTAAAGTCAGGAAGCAGACAAGGTTGTCCACTCTCTTCACTCTTATTCAACAGTCTTGAATTTTCTAGCTAGAGCATGAGACTGGAAGAAGAAATAAATGGAATTTGATTAGGAAAGGAAGAAGTCAAGCTATCCCTATTTACAGAAGACTTGATCATATACCTAAAAGACCCAGAAAACTCCACAAAAAACCTCCTACACTTCATAAACACATTCAGCAAGGAAGCAAGATACAAGATCAATTTACAAAAATCAGTACCTTTACATATAGCAACAATAACCAGTCTGAGTTAGAATGTAAGAAAACAATTCTGTTTACACTAGCCTTAAAATGAAATAAAATACCTGGGAATAAGCTTGTCACAGGAAATAAAGTCCTCTGCCATGAAAATTATAACCATTGAATGAAGAAACTGAAGAAGATTACAGAAGATGGAAAGATCTCCCATGCTCATGAATTGGCAGAATCAATATTGTGAAGATGGCTATATTATCAAAAGTGATCTACATGTTCAATTCAATCCCCCCAAAATTCCAATGACATTCACCACAGAGATTAAAAATCAACCCTAAAGTTCATAAGGAGGCACAAAAGACCACAAATAGCCAAGGCAATACTGAATAAAAGAGCAATGCTAGAGGTATCACAATACCAGATATCAAAGTATACGACAGAGCCATATCAATGAAAACAGGATGGTACTGGTGCAAAAACAGACATGAAGACCAGTGAAAGAGTATAGAAGGCCAGATATGAATCCATACAGCTCTGCACGCTTTATTTTTGACCAAGGTGTCCAAACCATATGATGAAGAAAAGACAGCCTCTTTTACAAATGTTGCTGGGAAAACAGGTTATCTCCATGTAGAAAACTGAAGCTCGGTACATGTCTTTCACCCAGTATAAATATCAACTCAAAGTTTGAGCTAGTGCCAACTTCTAGCATGCTCCCCAATCAACTTGCAGTAGTCATGGTTCACTCAGGATTGCACTGATGTTCAACTCTCACCTACCTTAATTTGTTGTGAATCCCATTTTCCTGAGCTCATACCAGCTCTCAACTCACTCTCCATTCAACACAATCAAAACCTTAAACAACAAAGACAACTAAATGACAGGAATCACCACATACTTATTAATACTAACAACGAATGCTAACAGACCTAATTCCCTCATCAAAAGACACTGTGTGGCAAAGTTGATTAAAAAGGAAGATCCAACAATCTGTTGCTTACTGGAGACCCATCTCATTGACTGAAACAAGCACTGGCTGAAGGTGAAAGTCTGGAAGAAGATTTATTAAGGTAATGGTCCCTGAAAACAGGGAGGGGTAGCAATACTTATCTCAGACAAAACAGACTTCAAATCTACATTGATCAAATGAAATAAAGAAGGGCACTCCATACTAATAAAAGGTGAAATTCACCAAAAGGAAACAACAACTGTCAACTTATATTCACCCAATGTCAATGCACCCAATTACATCAAACATACTCTGAAGGACTTAAAAACATATATAGACTCCAACACAGTGGTAGTGGGAAACTTTAATACCACCCTATCACCAGTACACAGGTCATCCAAACAAAAACAATCATTAAAGAAATCCTAGAACTAATCACATCACAAATCAAATGGACCTAATTTATGTCTACAGAATATTTCATCCAACTTCTGCACAACATACGTTCTTCTCAGCAGCTCATGGAACCTTCTCCAAAGTGATCATATCTTAGGGCACAAAGCAAGCCTCAGCAAATATAAGAAAATAGAAATGCATTAAAACTGGAACTCAACACCAAACACAAAAGTAAAAAAAACATGTAAGGAGCTGGAAGCTGAACACCACATTGCTCAATTATCAATGGGTCACTGATGAAATAAAGCAAGAAATTAAAAGGTTTCTGGAGGTTAATAAAAATGAAAACTTGACCTACCAGAACCTATGGGACACAGCAAAGGAAGTCCTAAGAGGAAAGTTTATAGCCATGAGTGCATATGTTAAAAGAACAGAAAGATTTCAAATCAATGACCCAAAGTTACATCTCAAATTCCTAGGAAAACAACAAGCAAATCCCAAAACAAGCAGAAGGAGAGAAATAATAAAAGTAAGGATTGAAATTAATGAAATAGAAACAAAGAAAATACAAAGAATCAATGAAACAAAAAGTCAGTTCTTTGAAAAAATAAATAAGATTGACAGACCCCTGGCAAACCTGACTAAAATGAGGAGAGAAAAAACCCAAATCAGTAAAATCAGAAATGCAAAGGGGAGATAACAACAAACACCACAGAAATCCAGAAAATGAACAGAGACTTCTTTGAGAGCCTCCACTCTAATAAATTTGAAAATCTTAAAGAAATGGACATATTTCTAGATACTTATGACCATCCAAAACTGAATGAAGAGGACATTAATCACCTTAATAGATCTATAACACAAAAAGAAATTGAAGCTGCCATCAAGAGCCTCCCAAAAAAGAAATGTCCAGGACCTGATGGATTCCCTGCTGAATTCTATCAGACCTTTAAAAAAGAACTAATAACAACCCTCCTTAAACTTTTCCATGAAAAAGAAAGGGGAGGAACACTATGTAACCCATTTTGTGGAGCCAATATTACTCTCATCCCAAAACCAGACAAAGACACCTCCAAAATGTAGAACTATAGGCCAATTTCCTTAATGAAATTTGATGCAAAAATCCTCAATAAAATAATAACAAACTGAATCCAACAACACATTAGAAATATCAACCACCATGACCAAACTTGCTTCATCCCAGGAATGCAGGGGTGGTACAACATATGAAAATATATAAGTGTAATGCAGCATATTAATAGAAGCAAAGACAAAAACCACTTGATCATCTCAGTAGATGCAGAAAAAGCCTTTGATAAGATCCAACACCACATCATGATAAAATCTTTAAGAAAACTAGGAATAGAAGGAATGCACCTCAACATTGTAAAGGCTATATATGACAAACCTACAGCCAACATCATACTTAATGGTGAAAAACTGAAACCATTTCCCCTAAAAACAGGAACAAAACAAGGGTTCCCACTATCCCCACTCCTATTCAACATAGTTCTGGAATTCCTAGCCAGAGCATTTAGGCAAGAAAAAGAAATAAGAGGAATACAAATAGGTAAAGAAACTATCAAAATATCCCTATTTGCATATGTAATGATTCTATACCTTAAGGACCCGAAAGACTCTAACTCAAAACTCCTAGACACCATAAACAGCTATGGTAATGTGGTAGGATACAAAATCAACTTACAAAAATCATTAGCTTTTCTATATACCAACAACAAAAAAACTGAAAAAGAACATATGGGAAAAATTCCATTTACATTAGCCTCAAAAAAAATCACATACCTAGGAGTAAACTTAACAAAGGATGTGAATGACCTCTACAAGGATAACTGCAAATCCCTGAAGAAAAAGGAAGAGTACAGAAGATGGAAAGATCTCCTGTGCTCATGGATTGGAAGAATCAGCATATTAAAAATGGCTATACCACCAAAAGCAATCTACAACTTTAATGCAATTCCCATTAAAATCCCAATGACTTTCATCACAGAGATAAAAAAATCTACCCTGAAGTTCATTTGGAAACACAAGAGATGGCAAATAGCCAAGGCAAAACTCAGCAAAAAGAGCAATGCTGGAGGTATCACAATACCAGACTTTAAACTATATTACAAAGCAATAGCAACAAAAACAGCATGGTACTGGCACAAAAATGGACATGAAGAACAGTGAAACAGAATAGAGGACCTGGATATGAAACGACACAACTATACTCACCTTATTTTTGACAAAGGTGCCAAAAACATACTATGAAGAAAAGACAGTCTCATCAACAAATATTGCTGGGAATAGTGGTTATTCATCTGTAAAATACTGAAATTAGATCCATGTTTATCCCCCTGTACTAGTATCAACTGAAAATGGATCAAGGACCTTAATATCAGCCCAGAAACTCTGAAGTTAGTACAGGAAGGAGCAGGAAACACTCTGGAAGTAATAGGTATAGGCAAGGACTTCCTCAATAGAACCCCAACAGCTCAGCAACTAAGAGAAAGAATGGACAAATGGGACTTCACAAAATTAAAATGCTCTGCACAATAAAAGAAATTGTCTCTAAACTGAAGAGAACACCACAGACTGAGAGGAAATATTTGCCAGCTATACATCAGAAAAAGGACAGATAACCAGAATATACAGGGAACTTAAAAAACTAATCTCTCACAAAATCAATGAACCAATAAAGAAATGGGCAACTGAACTAAACAGAACTTTCTCAAAGAAGAAATTCAAATGGCCAAAAAACACATGAAAAAAATGCTCACCATCTCTGGCCATAAATGAAATACAAATCAAAACCTCATTAAGATTCCACCTCATCCCTGTTAGAATAGCCATCATCAAAAACACCACCAACAACAGGTGTTGGTGAGGATGTGGGGGAAAAGGAACCCTCGTACACTGCTGGTGGGAATGCAAGCTAGTGTAACCACTTTGGAAAAAAAATTAGAGGCTTCTTCAAAACCTAAACATAAATCTGCCATATGATCCAGAAATCCCTCTCCTAGGATATGCCTAAAGGAAGGCAACACAGGTCACTCCAAAGGCACCTGCACACCCATGTCTATTACAGTGCTATTCACAATAGCCAGGTTATGGAAACAACCAAGGTGCCCCACTATCGATGAATGGATTAAGAAAATGTGGTACTTGTACACAATGGAATTCTACTCAGCCCTGAAGAAGAATGAAATCTTATCATCCGCAAGTAAATGGATAGATGGGGAAAACATCATTCTGAGTGAGGTTACACTCTCTTTTTCATCTTCCCATCATTCCACTTGGTACTGTTTCTGTCCTTGGTCTATGTGCAATTTAGAATTAGCTAATTTACAATAGTAAAATTAACAAAACCAGGAAAGAAGGAGATAAAAGAAGAAGAAGAAGAAAGAGGGAAAAAAATGAAGAAACAAAGAAATCAACAGGGAGAAATGGTGAATAATAAAACAGCAAACAATACAAACAAACAAAGAAAAGAAAAAAAAAATGAAAAAAGAAAAAAAATTCCAGGTTCAGGAACAATAGAATTTCAGTTTTAGTAGTTCTGGTGTTATTCCTTTAGTATCCAGTCCTGTTTGTCTGCATCTCCTAGGCATGTTTGGAGCCAATGTCTGGTGGTGGTGAAGCCCTCCTGTGGTGGGCAGTGGCCAGTGTGCTGGTGGACCATTGGGCAGGTGCATCCTCATACACTGGTGTGCCAGTGGGCCAGCGGGCAGGCAGCATCCTGGCAGGCTGTCAGAGAGTCAGCGGCCCATCTCTTTTTTCAGTGTATCGTGATGTTAAGAAGCCTTTCCCAGTCTAGGGATAAGCATGCTGAAGTTTCAGCTTTCCCTTGTGCTTTACCTCAGCCAAGCATGTCTCCAGCATCTCAGCAAGGTCCCTGATTCATGGAGCTCATACAGTCTCCCTCTGTGTCCCAGTCACCATTTGAGTCCTCTTGTGGTATATTTAAATAGAAGCTTATAATAAACTTAATTATTTCTCTGGGGATTTTCCAAGTGAATGGATAAAATTTGGGGGGTGCACTGCAAGTTGGGGTCCCATAGGTCTCTGATGGATAAGATGTAAATTTAGCTTTGTGAAAACTAGATCTGTATTTAGAATACATTTGTACATAGTGAAACAATGCTCAAGTTTTCACAACTTTCCCTAGTGGGTCATGTGCACAGTGTCTAGTGCCTATGAATTGTAAATGGAATTATATTTGACTCCTCAAGCCTTGTCAACTCCACTTTCATAACTTTTGTGACAAGTTTATCACCATGACATGCATGCTTTCAAAACTTTTTCAAAAGTATTAAGTAAACAATATTAAAACATTTGATGTTAGAGGCTCATTAAAGTATATTTTCAGCAATGCATCCACTTTGCATGTTTATTTGAAACATTGCTCTTGTTAAACATACTGTTTTCTGTATCCCTTCTCCTCTCTACCTCACTCTTTACAGTTGTAAATCCATATGCAAAATCATGATCATATTTAAGGAAGTGTAGAAATCTGGACTGAAATTCCTCCAAAGTGAGCACATTTCTGATAAGGACACAAAGAATATCATGACCACAGTTTAATAAATCTTTGTGTTTGTAGAATTGATTCCTGTCTATGGTGAGGTACAAACAGTAAGGTGGAATCCATTGTCATGGTTCTTTTTTCTAGGACAGCTAGCTACCTGGGCAGAAAGCCAGACAATCTAGACTTTTATTTTTGACAGAGAACTAGCCCACTTACAAAACCATGTAATTCAAGCAAGATCATGCCATTGATCTTCACCCTAGAGTAAGAGTCATCAGTTATTAGAAATGCAGAATAGTACAGCTTCATTGGAGAGAAACTACAAAACTAGAGGCACATTCTCTTCTTGAAATTTGCTGAGCTATAATAATAATAGCATTTGTTAAGCTAATACTTAAATAAACAATTCCCCTGAAAATGGATGACAACATCCAAATCTTAAAATCTGCTAGAAAATTTCTGAAATCAGAAATTCTACATGACAATGTTTTTAATACTCCTTTGTTTTCGCTTTGTCTGTTTTCCAATGAAAAACCATGTGAAGCACGTTTATCTGGCATTATGTTTATAATGTATTATATGCTTATGATATAATAATATACAGGTATGAAAGGTTAAAACAAAGTCTGGTTATCTGCATATGACATATAATATGGGCATAAGCAGGGGTTTATTCCATTTTGTGTCATCATGTCTAGTGAAGCCTTGATTATATTAATGAGTGCACCTAGAAAGTGAAACAGATGAGAGTTCCAGTACAAGAGGAAATGAAGCCAAGTTTGGTGGCACATGCCTGTAATCCCAGTAATGAGGAAGCTAAATTAGAATGATTGCAAGTTTGAGGCCTAGCTGGGCTACATAGTGAGACACTGTCTCAAAAAAATGGGAATTAGAAAATCCATTTCCTAATACACAGCTGGCAATAGTTTTAATACTGCATAAATGAAGCAAAACGGATGTGAGAGAGCTTAGGAATTTATGTGACTGTTACCTTCTTTGAGAAAGCCTCCCTGAGTCTGGCTTGACTTGAAATTCTCTGCCTGACTACCATGCCTGAGATCCTCAGATGATCAAGAGATTTTTCCAAGGTTTTATTACCCAAGAGCTCTGTGACAGAGGTGACACTCCTCAGTCTGTAGATTGTGGAACAGACACTGGGATTTAATGATATGTCTTCACATGAATGAAGACAAAGGTCGATGCAAGGCAGCTGTGAGTAAGTCTTTTTTTTTTCTTTTTGATGGTACTAGAGTTTGAACTCACTTGCTAGGCAGAAATTCTTTTGCTTGAGTCACTCTGCCAACCCTTTCTTCCATTAAGTATTTTTGAGATAGGGTCTTACAAACTGTTTGCCCTGGCTGGCTTTGAACAGCATTCCTCCAGATCTCTGCCTCCTGTGGAGCTAGAATTACAGGTGTGAGTCAATGGCACCGGCTTTAGCAGATAATAGACTTTAATTTTAGTACTTCTGTTCCATTTAAAGTCTCTAAGAACTTTGTAAATGCCACAATGTACCCCTACCCAGCAAAATAATAAAAAAAAAAAGTAACTGAAATGTCCAGGTAGAAATATAAAAAAATATATAAATTACATTAAGCTTGTTACCATCTATAGCCTTCTATTAATACTATATCATTTTAATCACTGTATCATGGTAGTGTTTTTCTCAAGGTAATATTCCTCCTATTAAATAAGATAATTCATCTAAATATCATCATGGATTTTTTTATTCTATTAATATCAAAAAGAACATTTGTAGATGTTTAAATATTATCCCAAACATTTCTAAGATAAATCCCCACTGGCCATGAATTATGATCTTTTTAAGGCATTGTTAGTTTCAATTATTAATATGAATATTTTGTTAATATTAATAATATATTAGGCTATAAATTTTTTTAACTTATAATGGCTTTGTATTATTTTGGTATTGGTGTTTTATAGTTTTTATAAACAGGTTTAGAAGTATTCCATCTGTCTCTAGATTTTAGGGGTGTGTGTATCAAACCCAAGGCTTTACACATACGAGGCAAATACTCTACCACTGAGCTATATACCCATCTGTTTTATTTAGTCTCTAAAATGGTTTATTTCTTATATAGATATTCAAAAGAATTTATCATTAATGCCATCTAGACATGGGGATTTTTTTAACAAAAAGGATTAACTATTCTTTTTCTATAACAGATATAGACCTCTTCAGAGTTTTTCTATCTTCTCTTTTCACTTTTGGTTATATAATATACTATGTCATACATGTTTTAAGTTGAAAGCTTTTTGTTTTTTATTAGTGTATATTAAGTGTTAAAAATAGTGGTCTTCACAGGCTCAGAAAGACAAGGATTACATGTTTTCTCTCATATATGCAAGTCAGATCCAAAAGACAAACATATGCACAGAAATAAACATGATCTTATACAAATTTATATGTAGAACATCTCTGTAATAGTGGAATTACCCTGTGGAACTTAAGGGATGAAGGAAAGGTAAAAAAGAATACTAGATAGCCAACAATATTGAAATACATTACATCTGTGCAGGTATAGGATATAACGATATGTATTGAAAGTTGTTGAAGGGGAAGGGGTAAGAGAGATTAATAGAAGGGGTTTGTGAGTAAATTACACTCACAGTGGGAATTAATCAAGAAACCCCTTTGAACATTGACTTTGGAATTAATAATGAAAAGACTGTAAAATAGGTAAGTGGTGGGGTATGGAGTGTGAATGGAGGAGATAAAGGTAAGGGAATATGGTTGAAGGCTTCATATACAGATACAAAATAGAACAATGAAATATGTTATAATTGCTTTAAGTGAGAGGGAGAGGGTTCAGGGGAGAAGTGGTGAGGACAATCTAACCAGTGTACAATGTAAGGCTATTCAGAATTGTAACAATAAATCCCCCTTGTACAGCAAATATATCCTAATAAAAATAAATATATAGAAACTAAAAAAATCCTTGTGTTCATTATGACATTTTCACTCATGAATAAGATACTTTCTCTATATTTAGCCCCCTGTTATCCACACTTGCCCCCCTCCCCTTCCCTTAGGTCTTCTTCTTATTGTCTGACAATTCTCATTCTACTTTCATGTCTTTTTTAAGACTCCACATGAGAGAAAAATGCAAGACTTGTCTTTTTGAGTTCCAGGGAGATGCCATATGTTAGTGGCTGAAAGTTCCAATACCCAAGGCCCAAGTGCTGTATCACTAGCTACTGTTAGGAGCTGAGGGTGCTGACACTTAGGGCTTAAGAGCTATAACACTGATTCTCACCTGCTGGTGCCAACAGCAGTTGTGTGAGCCATGGATCATTGGTTGCTGGTGGGAGACACTGATAGTTAAGTCACAGAGCCATAAGCCTCTGACCTGAGCATCCAGATCTATAAGTCTTTGAGTTCTAGAGCTTGGAGCCATAGCTTCTAATTGTCAGAAACCAGAACTATAGTAAGCCTCTAGGTTTGTTGGTCCAGACTGGGCCCTTAGGACTCAAGAAAACACCAACACTGAAATAACCACCTTTTGCATATTCACAATTTCCATCCAGATATAGCAAAAGATCCCTAGACAGATGGTTAGTAACAATATTGGAAGAAAGGGAACATATTTCAGATGATTATCTATAAAAATCTGTAGCAAACACTATATTCAATGGTTAATCATTTGTTGTTAATCCATGATTATCTTACCCATAATTAATTATACTTTCTTAAAAGTCCAAGACATATATTTCAGGGTATATTAAAAATGCAGGTGAGTTTTATCAGTCACCTTACATATATCATTACAAATTAGTGTATGTTACTATAAGCACCTAGCTGTGTATGATTAATTTTGAATAAGGGATTTGCTTTTATTTCATAATATATTTTCATTATTACGCTAGCTGTGCTTCTTCACTATAAAATAAGTACATGTCTTCATAAGATCATTCAGAACCAGGTTTCTTTGCTCCCTATATACTTCACTATACACAGTCATATGCAATGAAAAATCTTTTATCACTACTTCTGGTAAATAATCCATAGGAGAGAGATCCTAGTCATTGCAATAAGGAAAGAAAAATGTATTAAAAGTAGGAAAAGAAAAAACAAAATGTTATCTGTAATACCATCTAGCGGCAGAACCTGGGTGACTGAAGCCATAAAAAGATGAGGGGACTACTGAGTCCTACTCAATAGGCACTTTAATGAAGTATACATTGCTTTTTATAAACTCCTTTTACACAGAGAGCATTTGGTCAGAAAAACATGCCAAGTATTACATGTCAAGGTAACATTAGCACAGGGAAGCACAGTTAAAATTAACTCTTTGTTATGTCTCCTTTAAAACAGGAACAGAGAAACAGGAGAAGCACACAGTCAACATAACTTTCTTATTTACATCTGAAGGACATGAAGCCATCTGGGAACCTTAAATACTGTTTTTCTGGACGTCTGGCTTTTTCACAAGAAGAGACACCAACTCACACAGGCAAGGTCTGGTCTGAGACTTTTGCCCCAGTTCCTTGGAGCTTTCTCACAAGGCCAGATGTCGACTCACACAAGCCAGGTCCCACTGCTGGCTCTGACATTCATCTTTCACAGACACCATAATAGAATGCATCTAGATAATCCCAAACAATCTACACAAAAACTGCTATAATTAATAAACAAATTTATCAAGGACATTAAATACAGCATCATATGTACAATTCAAATATCTGTATACCCAAATAATTTAATTTTTTCAGTTTGAATTACCTGCATGACATAGTGCTAAAGTTTGAAAAAGCTAATAGAAAGATGTGTACCCTATGTGGATTTATAGGATTCAAATCTGTATAGTCTCTCTTCTACCAATAAATGATTATGTTCTTAGGACTTCTAATTATGAGGAACAAAATTGTTCCTCAGAAAATTCTTAGTCGCTCAGCTAATGTCCTTAGCATTCAGTTATATCTGATTCTTAAGTTTCTTTTTTTCCTATTGCAAACATGCACACAAACACAGGAAATCACTTCTCACCTTCCCCTGCGTGACTCTGAGAATGTGAAGAGTCAGGGTAACAAAGGAGAGACTATACTCCAAATAGAAAAAGGGAAAAAGGGCATCAGAAATCATGAAAGAGGTGACAAGATAGCTGAAAACATAAAGAAACAGAAAGGTAATATACCGAAAAGTAGGAAATAGTCCATACTTCCAACTATGGGTCTTTGGTGAGGGGGAGCAAACTCCAGAAACACAAGGTAAGCCAGGAAAATCTGATGACAATAGACTGACACAGTGAGTTGCAGACAAGCCCACACTTCCCACAAGACTTAAATCCTGTGTGGGAGTTTACTGTGACAGCGATTCTTTCCATGTGTTAGGCTAACATTGGAGAAAAAAATGTTATTTTTCCACTCCTTATATCTTGGAGAGATAAGGGCAGGAACTATTTTGAGAAGGGGCCTATTGTTTGAGAATGAACTACAGTTTGGACCTGAAAATAAGGAACAGTTGGAATTCAGGGAGCCTGTGGACACCCAGTCACAGTATTTGGATGGAAAATGACCTGAAGAAGTGGTTATAGAGAATGAAACAACTAGAAATTTAAGCTGCAGGGAGCTTGGGCAGTGAATGGCATAGTGGTCCGTGGCAAGTAGTGAGCCCCATCACCTGAAGGTAACTGCAGAAAAAGAGCTCCAAGCCCAGGCTGGATTGCTGGGCCTCTGGGATCTTCCTCCTGCCTTCATGTAGCTTGTTGCCAGGCAAGACTAAGAGCTATGAGCCCAAATCCCAGGAATCACTCAATTTCCCAGCCTCTTCTCTCTCAAAATGTGGTTAAATGCTTGCTGGGGTCTAAAAGTACTAAGACTGGCAGACATAGTGACAAGCTCCTTCAATTCTCACCCTCCAGTGCAGAATTCAGTGCTCTGCTTACTTATCCCACTTTTCAATAGGATTTGAAGGAAACCTGCTGTTCTTAGAGGCACAAACTGAGAGAGTGGCTGTGGAGAGACTGGAAACCTATTCAGCCCAAGAGCTGCAGTGCTCTTTGGGTGTAGTGTAGCACTTTTCATTGTTACATGATGAAAGGAAGTTTCTAAAGTGAATGCAGCCCTAAAGTTGACAACTTACCCTTGACTGGTCTTTCTCTTAGCTAACATACAGCACCAACTTGCACACTAGGAATGACAAGAAGCTGTAGCTAGTTTTTTGTTTCTGAGTGGGGCTGGGGATCATGCTGGTGACCTGAACATATGGGAGAATATTTGGCTTCTGAACAACACTCCCAAGCCAGTGGTGAGAAACTGCACCTCAACCCTGCCATTTCACAGTCCTACTTAAACATTGAGGATATCTCAACTGAAAGAATATAGGTGATTGACCCTCCAAAGACTTCACCTCTGATAAACAAAATTCCAATGCAGAAACACAAGAAATATGAAAATAACAAGTAACATGACTCAAAAACTCAACAGTGCCACAACAATGTATTCTAATATTAATGATGTGGGTGAAATCCCAAACAATTCAAAAGAGAGGTTATAAAAATGATTAATGAAATCAAAGCAGATGTGAATTAACACAAATAAATTGCTAAATGAAATAAGAAAGACAATTCAGGATATGAATGAGAAATTCAATAAAGACATAGAATGCCTGAAAAAAAAGAAATCAAAATTCTTGAAGCTGAAAGTTAATAATTCAACAAAAGGACTCAGTTGAAAGTTTCATTAACAGAGTATTTCAAGTAGAAGATAAATATAAGGGCTTCAGGTAAGGTAAATGTACTAGAACATTCAGACAGTCAAACCTATGAATCATGGGCATAGAAGAAAAAGAAGAAGTACAAAATAGAGGCACAGAAAATGTATTCAATAAAATAATAGAATATAATTTCACAACTCTTAGGATAGAGATGGTTATCTAGGTATAGGAGGCTTTTAGAATACCAAACAGATATAACTGAAGCAGGGAGGAGGACTGGAAGAGAAACAGACAGTCTGGTTTCTGATAATGAGGCAAGGGGAAGGGATGGCAAAGCAGAGAGATAAAACTTAAACAATTGAAACATGAAGAAGGCCACATAGCACTAGGGGAATGAAATAGCCAATGAAGTCACATGCAGCCATATGTGGGTTGAACTTTGCTTTTTGTTTCTGTAACCTGCTTGCAAGGGTATATAAGGTGAGACCTCTTTGTTCTCGGGGCTCAGTCTTTGGACACAAGTTTGCCAAGTCTGTGCCAGCACAATAAAACATTGCTTCCTGTTAAAGTGCCTCAGTATCCCATATCTATGTCTGAGATTCCCACAATATAATCAGAAAATAGTCTTCCCACATCATATTGTTGTTGAAATGAAAAATAGACAGAATAAGGAAAGAATATTGAAAACTGAAAGAGAGAAGAACCAAGTCACATATAAAGCCAAACCGAGCAGAATGACAGCTGAGTTTTCAACAGAAACTTTAAAAGGCAGCAGTGCATGGAATTATGTACTTCAAACTCTGAAAGAAAATAGCTACCAAAAAAGATTTCTAATCCATCAAATCTATCCTTCATAGTTGAAGGAGAAATAAAAACTTCCATGATAAACAAAAGCTAAGCAATTCATGACCACTAAAATAGCACTTCAAAAGGTGATTAAATGAATCCTGAAAACAGAAGAGAAAGATGAACAAATCCCTAAGAAAATGGGAAGGAATAAATCTCCTTAGATGAGTAGATAAGCAAATGAGGTTAGAAAAGAAAGAAACATTACAAAAACAACAAAATGACAGAAATTAATACATATCTTGCAATAATAACTCTGGATATTAATGGTCTCAATTATCCAATTAAAAGAAACAGACTGGCAGATTGGGTTAGAAAAACAAGACTCAACAATTTGTTACCTACAAGAAACACCCTTGCTAAAAAAGACAGACTTGGTCTTAAAATGAAAGGAAGAAAAAAAATTTTTATAAGCAAAGGGAACTTGAAAGCAAGCAGCAGTGGCTGTACTCCTATCTGATAAAGCATACTTCAAACCACAATTAATCAAATTCTATCAAGAGAATATAACAATTGATATATACACACAAAATGTCAGCACATCAATTTTACTAATGGAAAAAAAGTACTCCTAGGCAAAAAAACACAGATAGACCCCAATACAATAAGAACAGGTGACTTCAATACCTGAATCTCAACAATACTTAGGTTATTTGAACAAAAATCAATCACAAAAAAGCTTCAGAAAATGATACTATGTATCAAAACTTAAGAAACATCTACAGTTAGGCCCCCATGGCTCACGGGTATTCACAGCTACTCAGGAGGCAGAGATCAGGAGGATTGTGGTTCTAAGCCAGCCAGGGCAAAGAGTTCATAAGAACCTACCTTGAAAAAAACCATCACAAAAAAGGGCTGGTGGAGTGGCTTAAGGTATATTTTAGGATATAAAGCAAGTTTTAACAAATGCAAGAAAACTCCAGTAACTTCTTGTATTTTATCAGACTACATTGGAATAAAACATAATATCAATAGCAAGAAAGCTACAGAAAATATACAAACTCAGAGACTTAAAAATGTTTTGAGAGATCAGTGGTCATTGAAGAAATAAAGGGAAAAATCAAATAATTCCTAGAAACAAATGGAAGAACAACATTCTAGAACCTATGGGATACAATGAAATTGGTTCTAGTAGGTTCATAGCTACTAGTACCCACATTAAAAAATCAATGAAGTTTAAAAGAACCTTGGACTGGAGGTATGGCTCAAGTGATAGAGCACCTCCTTTGCTAGCACCTGCATGAAGCCCTGAGTTCAAACCCCAGTCCCACCAAAAATAATAAGTCTTGCATAGGAAAAAAACAAAATCCCAGAATCAAGTCTATGATAAAAGACATTCAAGAAGAATAAATGTTCTCTCACAACAACAGAAATAACCTATGAAGTACCTTGGAAAAACAACAACAAACAAATCACAAAATTAGTAGATGAAAAGTAATAATAAAAGAATAGTGCTGAAATTAACAAAATGAAAACTAAAATAGCAATAAAAAATCAATAAAAAGAGTTGATTCTTTATAAAAATAAACAATATTGACAAACCCTTAGCCAAACCAAACAAAATAAAGAAGGAAATGACAAAAATTAATAAAATTAGATGTGAAAAGGTCACATTACCATAGACACCACTGAGATCCTTAGGATCATTATAGAATATTTGGAAAATTATACTCCAATAAATTCAAAAATCTGGAAGAAATGGGTGGATTTGTAGATACATGTGATCTACCTAAATTGAATGAAGAAGATACAAATAAACAGATCAATAATGAGATTGAAAGAGTAATTTAAAATTTCTCAGCAGAGAAAACCCAAGACAGAATGGATCCACTAATGAATTCCATCAGACTTTTAAGAAGAACTAACACCAATGCTTCTCAAATTATTCCACAAAATACAAAGGGAAACACTTGTAAACTCATCCTATGGAGCCAGAATTACCTTGATCCTAAAACCAGATCACCAGAGAGTGACACAACAAAGAAGGAAAATTATAGGCCCATTTCTCCAATGAATTTAGATGCAAAAATCCTCCATTAAATGCTTGCAAATGGAATTTAACAACACATTAAAAAATTGCATATTGTGATGAAGTTAGTTTTTTTCCAGGAATGCAAGGATGGCCTGACATATGCAAATCAATAAATGTAATATAACATGAAGAGAAATGATTTCAATAGAGGCAGAAAAGGCTTTTGACAAAGTTCAATATCCCTTGCTAAAACTCTAAAAGACACTGACTGTGGGAAGTGGGTGGAAGGGGTGAGGGAGAGTAGTGGATGCCGACCAAAATAAAGTATAGTCACAGCGTGGATACATCAAGAAACCCCTTTGTAAATTGACTTTGGAATTAAAAACAAAAAACAGGACTGTAAAATAGGTACAGTGTGTGGGGGTGCTTATGGGAGGAGTGATGGTGAATGGAGGAGATGGAGGAGATGAAGGTTAGGGAATATGGTTGATGTGCTTCATATACATATACAAAATAGAATGATGAAACTTCTTGCTATTGTTTTAAGTGAGGTGGAGGGGAGTTGAAGGGGAGAGACAGTGAGGGCAATCTAACCAATGTACAATGTAAGCCTATTCAAAATTGTCACAAAGAATACTCCCTGTACAATGAATATCTCCTAATAAAAATGGTACCTAAAAAAATACTATGACTAGAAGATTCAGACCTCAAAATAATATAGGCTATATATGATAGACCTATAGCCAGCAGTATACTGAAAGAGAAAAATTAAAATCACTTTCTCAAAATCAGAAAGGAGGTAAGTTTCCACTATCAGCACTCTTATTCAATTTTAGTGATAGAAATCTTAATCAGAGCAATAAGAAAGAAACAAAAAGTATATAAATAGGAAAAGAAGAAATCAAACTATCCCTATTTATAGATTATGTGGTCATATTCTTACATATTCCTACAGACTCCTCTAGAAGACTCTTAGATCTGATATACACTTTCAATCTAGTGGCAGAGCACAAGCAAAATTCTAAAAAAGCAGTAGCTTTTCTATACACCTAAAACAAACTCACTGAAAAAAAGTCATGAAAGCAATTACACTCATCATAACCTCAAAAGGATAAAATTCCAAGGCATAAATTCAACCAAAGGTATTAAAGACCTATAATAAAAAACTATAAAACACTGGAAAAAGAAATTGTAGAAAAGATCTCCCATGTTCATTGATTGCCAGAACAAATATTAAAATAACCACTCTATCAAAAGCAATATACAATTTCAATGCAATCCCCATCAAAATTTCAATAATATTCTTCACAAAAATAGAAAAAAATCCTAAAATTCACATGGAAACACAAAAGACCCTGAATAGCTAAAGCAATCCAAGCCAAAAGAACAATGTTAAAGGTATCATAATACCTGACCAAATAATCCTACCAAAAGTATTAAGAGAAACAGCATGATAATGGAAAAAGAATAGACACCTAAAGGAATAGAAGATCTAGAAATAAGCACAAGCAAATACTACCACCAATTCTTGATAAAGGCTCCAAAAAACACAGTGGATAAAAGACAGCCTCTTTAACAAGTGCTACTGGGTAAACTAGATATCCATATGTAGAAGACTGAGACTTGATCCTAGTCTCCCACCCTAATTAAGGATTAGAGACCTTAATGTAAGTCCCAAAACTTTGAGACTACTGGAGGAAAACATAGGGGAAACATTTCAAGATGTAGCACTGTTAAGGACTTTCTGAATAGCATGCCAATATATCAAAAATAAAAACAAGAACTGACAAGTGGGATTGCATCAAATTAAAAGTCTTCAACACAGAACAAAAAACAATCCAGTGCAGAATTGGAGAAAATCTTTACCCACTATTGATCCATCTGTGAATTAATATCTAGAATATACAAAGAACTCAAAAATTAAACTCAGGAATAAATAATCCAATCAACAAATGGGCAAATCAGCTGGGCACTGGTGGCTCACACTTGTAATGCTAGCTATTCAGAAGGCAGAAATCAGGAAGATTGTGGTTCGAAGCCAGCCTGGGCAAACAGGTTGTGAGACCCTATCTCAAAAAAAAACCCATCACAAAAAGGGGCTTGTGGAGTGACTTAAGGTAGAGACCCTGAGTTAAAAACCCAGTGCCGCAAGAAGAAAAAAGGGAGGGCAAATGAACTAAGCAGATGCTTTTCAAATGAAAAGTACAAATGGCTAATAAATACATTTAAAATGTTCAAGCAGGGAAATTCAAAGAAAAATGACATGAGATTCTACCTCATGCTAGTCAGAATGGCTTTCATCAAGAAAAACAAAGAACGACAAATGCTGGTGAAGATGCAGGGGAAAAGGAGCTCATTCACTGCTGGTAATAACATAAATTAGTCCAGGGACTATGGAAATCAGGATGGAGGTTTGTAAAAAAAAAAGAACTCCCATATGATATAGTCATAACATTTTTGTCTATATATCAAAAGAATCAAAGTCAACTTACTATAGAAACACCTGTAAACTCATCTTTATTGTGGCATTATTCATAATAGCAAATTATGGAATCAGACGAATTAATAATGAAAATGCGGCGTATATGTATACAAGCTTTATCGACCATTAAGAGGAATGAAATTGCATCATTTGCAGTCAAATGGATAGAACTGAAGAACATTATGTGAAATGAAATAAGCAAGTCCCACAAGAGACAAGTTTCACATATTTTTTTCTCATTTGCAGAAGTTAGAAGTAAACAAAACAAAATAAGAAACCCAAAGTCATTAAATTAAAAGGAGGATTGCTAGGGAGGCAGAAAGGAAGGGGAGAGGTGGAGAGAAGAGGATAACAAAGAATAATAGAAGGGGTAAATATGATCAAAGTATATTATATGCATGTATGGAAATGTCATGAGGAAACCCAAGTTCAATTTAATATACACCAAAAAATTTATAAAGAGTAATCACTCGTCTGAGATTAAAGAGTCAGTAACAACTAAGTTTGCTCTACCACTTCAGAACATATTTCACACAGAGAGAATAGAAATATTCCTTTCTCTACTTTCCTCCCAAAATATCAATGTGAGTCTTACATTTCTCCCATAGGCCCAGGAGCATCACAAAGAGTATCTGACTTACTCTATGTCTTCAGTTTCTTGGAGCACACCATTTAGCTTTCCAGGTAAGAAGACTTCTGAACTGGGATTGCATTCTTCTTGTTGAATGAATGGGTACAGATTATAATAGTTAAAGAAGAAGGATTAATAAGAGAGTTTCAGATAGGATTGTCTTCTGACCTTTGAAAATACACAGTATACCATGTTAGAAAGCTGCTTCTACATATTGTTTCAGATGCTGAATTTAACTTTGGATAAAACTTCTGAAAGATAAGCCTTATGGAGCATATGCTAAAGAAAATTATTCAGTCAGATTGTTTATGAAAAGAGTGAAGAGGAAAAGAGATAGGTAAAGATGAAAGAGAAATGATAGTCTTATTACATAATTTTCACAGTTTCTTGTCTTCCTTTCAAGGAATGGTCTCCCTTTTCTCATTACAGTCATGATATTTCAATTATATCTCAATTCAAAATGCTTCTTGACTGTATCTATTCAGCTATTCTCTTTTGAAAATTAAAGACACAAAATTTAATATTAATACATAAAGATAGGAGACCAATTTCATGTATGTTAGAGTCCCGGTAGGGATACCTATTGAAATGACAGGTGGATCGTCTCCAAAATGTCCAGAAGGTATTATAAATTTAGACATTGATGTTTTTAATCAAAGAATCTATTTATTTTTTTCTTTACTATCCTTCTCTATAAGACTACTACTATTGTCATGCTACTTTTCCCTTTTTTTTTGTTATTTTCAATCAGCACCTGTAGCTCAACCGTAGTTCAGTTTTTCAAGTTATGTATCCCATCTACAACCATCATATAGTCAAAACTTGGTTCTTATTTTCTCATAAAACATAAGTATTTTGTCAATACTTGTTCTTCTACAGCCTCTTTTTCTATAGGCTATAAAAATATTGAGTATCCTCTTTATATGAGGAAAGCTTAGCTTAGATATTACATAACCTGAGAAATATTTGAGTCTATGGTTCTCTGAATTTGTAATATGAAAAAATCACAATCACTTTGTTCTAAAGGGATTATCAACTGATGTTCTTGAGATTGACTTTAGAGTCCAATAGACTGACTAATCTTAGAAAAAGAATGACTTCTAATAAATTGTGGCATTTCCAATGATTCTTACTCATCTGCTTTGGTACTGATGTTAATTAACATTTCAGAACAGAATAGATGTCTCTGGCTAAGATGGTGAGCAGCTGGAACAGAGCAAATGCTTAATCAAATTTTTTGGTCTGGTAAAGGCCAAGGCCTGCCTGAAGAATAGACTACATAATAATAAAGGAGACACATCCAGGTCCAGACACACTGACCACTCCCAACCAATTCTTGTCTACATGCAATGCTGAAGACATGGACTCAACATACATGCATATCACATATACAACCAGTGAGGGAACACATAGTCAATGATTTATAAGAAAGACAAAATATCCATTACGAGGAAGAAAGCAGTTTCTCGGCTAGTGTTTGGTCTTTTTACTTTCTGTTTATACAAGCAATTCTGCACTGCTCTACCATAACCTTTCAACCATTTTTAAATGGCACCAGCCTAACCCTACTTAACTGATCCTTAATGGCATCCCTGATCTGGAAGAGGTACATCTGTGGATCTTGCTCTCATTGTAAGACCATTGCTCTTACAGGAAACTTTGGCCTTTTTACTTCAATTACTCTGAAGAGGCTTTAAATGGGAACTACGTACATCTCCCGGGCCGTTCATCTCTTCACCAGTGTACTCACTGTCTGCATACTGTGGTTCAGCCTCAAGGAGATTGATTTTAAGGCCTGCCTCGTGCAGATGTTCTTTGTGCACACCTTCACAGGGATGGAGTCTGGGGTGCTCATGCTCATGGCTCTGGACCGCTATGTGGCCATCTGCTACCCCCTGCGCTACTCCACCATCCTCACCAATGTTGTCATTGCCAAGGCTGGGCTCCTCACTTTTCTAAGGGGTGTGATGCTTGTCATCCCCTTCACTTTCCTCACCAAGCGCCTGCCACACTGTAGGGGCAGTGTCATCCCCTACTGTGACCACATGTCTGTTGCCAAGATATCTTGTGGAAATGTTCAGATCAGTGCTATCTATTGTTTGATGGTCCCAATCCTGATTGGGGCTTTGACATCTGTGTATAACAATCTCCTGCACTATGATTCTGTCAAGTTTGACAGAAAGATTTCAGCATTTGCACTGCCCACATGTGTGCTATTGTCATCACCTATGTCCCGGCCTGCTTCACCTTCTTTACACTGTGATCCTGCTTTGGGGGTCATGGCATTTCTCCCCACACACCCACCATTATGGCTAATCTCTATCTTCTATGAACCCTATTGTGTATGGGATGAAAATAAAGTAGATATGAGAAAGTGTTATTAGTTCTTGATTAAGTGAAGTAATAGCTCTTCTCATGACATCTAAATAGAGGTTGCTGAGAAGTCAGAATTTTGTTAGCCATGTTGAAGTCATCAAATAAATAAGGAACCTTACAAATGAATCCAGAATATCTGTCCAGAGGAAATATTTCTACTACTTTTGTAAAGTTGCAACCATGTTCATGTTAAAAAAGATACTCTGTTATGAAATTCAAAGAATTTTATTCATAGAAGACATCAAAGGTCACTGCATTTAATCTTCATAGGCAGGTATCTTTGTCTGGAATGACAATCTACACACATTGTAGTAAAGTGGCTGGATCAATAGGACTATTCTTGAACATTTAAAATTTTAGCTCCCTGGCCAATACAGTACCCATATTTGTTAATTACTTTGCTAATTTACTTATCTCAACATTCTCCTGCCACAATCATTTGGAGTTTATTCTTATGTCCCACATTCTTATCTCCTGCTTTCTATCTCACCTTTGCCAGCTGTGTTTCCAGTTGAAATCCATATGTAAATTCACCAGAAAATTTGTCTCTAGGTGTAGAGACTGGAAATAACACCAGTGTTATTTTTACTTGATTCAAGATCAAGTAAAAAAATAGTTATGGTTTACTCAAGTAAAATGATGAATGAAAAAAACAAGCAATGTGTATTGTATATTTTTATTTATGTAAAGTTCAGAAGCAGGCAAAATTAATTTCTGACATTTGGATAATGTTAACCTTTGAGAATGAGAGACCATGTAAGGAAGGGTAAAACTGTGATATTCTATTGATTTGTTCTTGACCTGCGTGGTAGATACTAGAGGGCATCAATTTGGTGATAGTTCATGAAGCTGTCACTTATGATGTGTGTTCCTTTTTTGTATACATACTATAATTTTTTTTATTGTTTTATTATTCATATGTGCATACAAGGCTTGTGTCATTTCTCCCCCCTGCCCCCACACCCTCCCTTACCACCCACTCCGGCCCTTCCCTCTCCCTCCCCACCCCCTCAATACCCAGAAGAAACTATTTTGCCCTTATCTCTAATTTTGTTGAAGAGAGAGTATAAGCAATAATAGGAAGGAACTAGGGTTTTTGCTGGTTGAGATAAGGATAGCTATACAGGGCATTGACTCACATTGATTTCCTGTGCATGTGTGTTACCTTCTAGGTTAATTCTTTTTGATCTAACCTTTTCTCTAGTTCCTGTCCCCTTTTCCTATTGGCCTCAGTTGCTTTTTAAGGTATCTGCTTTAGTTTCTCTGCTTTAAGGGCAAAAAATGCTAGCTAATTTTTTAGGTGTCTTACCTATCCTCACCCCTCCCTTGTGTGCTCTCGCTTTTATCATGTGCTCAAAGTCCAATCCTCTTGTTGTGTTTGCCCTTGATCTAATGTATGCATATGAGGGAGAACATACGATTTTTGGTCTTTTGGGCCAGGCTAACCTCACTCAGGATGATGTTCTCCAATTCCATCCATTCACCAACAAATGATAACGTTTCATTCTTCTTCATGGCTGCATAAAATTCCATTGTGTATAGATACCATATTTTCTTAATCCATTCGTCAGTGGTGGGGCAGCTTGGCTGTTTCCATAACTTGACTATTGTGAATAGTGCCGCAATAAACATGGATGTGCAGGTGCCTCTGGAGTAACCTGTGTCACAGTCTTTTGGGTATATCCCCAAGAGTGGTATTGCTGGATCATATGGTAGATCAATGTTTAGATTTTTAAGTAGCCTCCAAATTTTTTTCCAGAGTGGTTGTACTAGTTTACATTCCCACCAACAGTGTAAGAGGGTTCCTTTTTCCCCACATCCTCGCCAACACCTGTTGTTGGTGGTGTTGCTGATGATGGCTATTCTAACAGGGGTGAGGTGGAATCTTAGCGTGGTTTTAATTTGCATTTCCTTTATTGCTAGAGATGGTGAGCATTTTTTCATGTGTTTTTTGGCCATTTGAATTTCTTCTTTTGAGAAAGTTCTGTTTAGTTCACTTGCTCATATCTTTATTGGTTCATTAGTTTTGGGATAATTTAGTTTTTTAAGTTCCCTATATATTCTGGTTATCAGTCCTTTGTCTAATGTTACATACTATAATTTCAAAAAATGTTTATTTCACACATATATCTGAGCACTACTTCTCTTTTTGAGTGTTTTGTTTTGGTTTTGAGACAGAATCTCCCTTCTTAGCCCAGGTATAGCCTCAAACTCACAATCCTCCTGCTTCAGTATCCCAAGTGCTGGGACTGCAGACTCCCATTACCAAGCCCAGCATCTTGGGTGCACATTCTGACCATCCACATTGTGAAGCATTTCTTTGTTGCAACAAATGCTTCTGTGTATGCCTTAGAATGCATGTACACTTCCATTTCTTTTAAAAGTGTGCTAAGTTCAGTAAAAATTGCATGTGTATGTTTATACAAATTATAATCAAACAACATTGGCAAGAGCATAGTTAAAAAAATCAATCAATAAAATCCTCTATCTTAAAAGTCTCCTCCATTTAGTTCTTTTTCAGAAATGGCTTCTTTAAAATACTGTATGAGTTTTTTTATTGATCTTTCTGGTGGTGGTTCCTTTTACTCCAAGCTATGTGTGAACCTTAAATTTCCCAAAATAAGATAACACAATGTGAAAATTTAATTAAATTACCATATTTGTCATATCTCCCTTAAAATGTTACATATATATATATAATAGTCAACTACACAAACAAAATATTTACATGTTTAATTTCTTTCTCCCCCAACTACTTTCAACCTCAATACCTGTCACTTATATTTTGAGTTCTCTGTTATTGAGATCATTGACTCGGGCTAAGATTCTGAAAATCTTCCAGGATTTGCTTATAATTCTATTGTAATACTGAACACCTGTAAACATAATTAAATTATTTTAATTATATGAATATTACTATAAATATTGAGCATGAATATTGATCACTTTACATCCAACTCAGGATTATTATTCCTTCCTTTTCATGCAATAACATCATGTCTATTCTTCATGAAGTACCATGATTAGCATTTTTCAGAAATATTTGAAAATATACTGCACTGATGAAACTAGAATTTCCATAAAAAAGGAGCAAGCAGAAAAATGGAAAATAAACTTTTATAATCAAGATGAAAAGTTAATAACACAACTAAAGCAAGGAAAATAGAGTAAAATCTCACAGAAAGGATAGAAAAAGACAAGATAATAAAAACATCAAAGAAAAATGTTTCTAGAAGTGCAAAGGTTGACTTTCAGAATTATTGTTAAAAGAGAAAACTATTAAAACAAAGGTAGCAGGATCCAAGATGGCATTTACAGCATAGAATAAGCAATCCTAAGCTCTTTGATGCCAGAAACCAGCTCACAATTTCAGAGCTGACCTTGGGTAATTCTGATTGCTTCTAGACAAAATAATAAGCACCATCACATAAAACTCAAAGACTGACCTTTAAATCAACCTTTAATTGCACCTAACAGCCATGAAAATCCCTCATGGCACAGCCAGGAAGGCATGTTTACCCAGGGAAAAAAGCCCTCTGGCCATTTCACTTTATTTTTTTCTTTTTCTCCAAACAAGCAGAAGACAGACCATCAATCAGAATTGAACTCTGAAGCATCACGGAACCCTAACCTGTGGAAAGCCTCCTTATGCTGTGCCAATTCTCCCTACCAGTCAGTTTCAAATCTGCTTCCATGAATCTCCAGAATGAACAAGTGAGCATCATGCATCACGTGTGACTTCCCTACCCACCCCCCTGGAACATAATAAAGTGCAGACCCTGGGCAGATTGAAACAATCACCCCCACCAACAAAACTAAAAAGCATAAACAGCAAACTGAAATCCAACACAAATAGCTGAGGAGGGGTGGAACATTGAACCTGTGCTGGGGAACAGAAGTGGGACAAGGAGCCAAATTCTCAGTGAACAAACAAGGATAAAACACCAAAGGCTGAGAGTGGGGATTGGGCAATAAGTCAGTTTCCCAAAGTAAACTTTAAACTTACACTGGTAAAATAAGACTTGGAAGCTGATGAAAATGAAAAACACCACCTACCAGAATCTATGGGACACAGCAAAGGCAGTCCTAAGAGGAAAGTTAATAGCCATGACTGCATATATTAAAAGGACAGAAAGATTGAAATAAATGACCTAATGCTACATCTCAAACTCTTAGAAAAACAAGAGAAGTAAAACCAGAAACAAGCAAAAAGAGAGAAATAATAAAAATAAGGGCCAAAATTAATGAAATAGAGACCAAAAGAACTATACAAAGAATCAAAGAAACAAAAAGCTGGTTCTTTGAAAAAATAAATAAATTGACAAGCACCTGTCAAATCTTACTAAAATGAGGACAAAGAAGATCCATTGAGTAAAATTAGAAAAACAAAGGGAAGATAACGACAAACACCACGGAAATCCAGGGAACCATCAGAGACTACTTTCAGAACCTATATTCCAATAAATTGGAAAATCTTGAAGAAATTGACAAATTTCTGGATACTTATGACCATCCAAAACTGAACCAAGAGGATATTAACTACTTAAACAGATCTATAACACATATCTCAATAGATGCAGAAAAAACCTTTGAAAAGATTCAACACCATTTTATGACAAAAGCTCTAAGAAAACTAGGAATAGAAGGAATATACCTCAACATTATAAGTGCTATGTAAGAGAAACCTATAGCCAATATCATACTTAATGGGGAAAAAAACTGAAACCATTTTCCCTAAAGTCAGGAATGAGTCAAGGACAACTACTCTCCCCACTCTTAATCAACATAGTTCTGGAACTCCTAGCCAGAGCAATAAGCCAAGAAGAAGAAATAAAAGGCATACAAATAGGAAAAGAAATAGTCAAAGTATCCCTGTTTGTAGATGACATGCTCATATCTCAAAGACCCCAAAAACTCCTAGACTCCATAAACAGCTTCAGCAGTGTAGCAGGATATAAAATCAACTTGCAAAATTCAGTAACCTTTCTATACACAAACAATGAACAAGTTGAGAAAGAGTATATGAAAACAATTCCATTTACAACAGTCTCAAAAAAATCAAATACCTAGGAGTAAACTTAACAAAGGATTTAAATAAGAGCTACAAAAAGAACTTCAAACCATTGAAGAAAGAAATAAAAGAAGACTACAAAAGGTGGAAAGCTCTCCCATGCTCATGGATTGGTTGAATCAACATAGTAAAAATGGCTATACTACCAAACGCAATCTACATATTCAATGCAATTCACATCAAAATCCCAATGACATTCAGCACAGAGATGGAAAAATCTACCCTAAAGTTCATTTGGAAACAAAAAGACCACGAATAGCCAAGGCAATGCTCAGCAAAAAGAGCAATGCTGGAGGTTTCACAATACCCAATGACTTCAAACTATACTATAGAACCTTAGCAATAAAACAGCATGGTACTGTCACAAAAACAGATATGAAGATCAGTGGAACAGAGTAGTGAACCCGTATATGAATCTACACAGTTATGCCCACCTTTGACAAAGGCACCAAAATCATATGATGGAGAATAGACAGCCTCTTCAACAAATATTGCTGGGAAAACCGGTTATCTGCCTGCAGAAAACTGAAACTAGATCTGTGTCTATCACCCTGTACTAGTACCAACTCAAAGTGGATCAAGGACCTTAATATTAGACCACAACTCTGAAGTTGTACAGGAAAGAGGAGGGAATACACTGGACGCAATAGGTATAAGCAAGGACTTCCTCAATAGAACTCCAGCAGCTCAGCAACTAAGAGAAAGGATAGACAAATGGGACTACATGCAATTAAAACGCTTCTGCACAACAAAAGAAATGGTCTCTAAACTGAAAATTCCACCGGGGAGTGGGAGAAAATATTCACTGGCTATACATCAGATAAAGGACTGATAACCAGAATATGCAGGGAGCTCAAAAAACTAAACTCCCCCAAAATTAATGAACCAATAAAGAAGTGGGCAACTGAACTAAGCAGATCTTTGTCAAAGGAAGAAATCCAAATGGCCAAAAAACACATGAAAAAATGCTCACCATCCCTGGCCATAAAGGAGACACAAATTAAAACCACTAAGATTCCACTTCACTCTTATTAGAACAGCTATCTTCAAAAACACCACCAACAACAAATGTTGGCGAGGATGCAGGGGGAAAAAGGAACCCTTATACACTGCTGGTGGGAATGTAAGCTAGTACAACCACTTTGGAAAACAATATGAGGCTTCTTAAAAAACTAAACATAGATTTGCCATGTGATCTATGCAATACCATGCCTAGGGATATACCCAAAGTAATGTGACTCAGGTTACTCCATAGGCACACCCATGTTTACTGCAGCACTATTCACAATAGCCAAGTTATGGAAACAGCCAAGATGCCCCACTATGGATGAATGGATTAAGAAAATGTGGTATTTATACACAATAGAATTTTACTTAGCCATGAAGAAGAGTGAAATCTTGTCATTCACATGGAAATGGATGGAACTGGAGAACATAATCCTAAGTGAAGTTAGCCAGGCTCTGAAGGCCAAAAATCATATGTTCTCCCTCATATGTGGACTTTAGACCTAAAGCAAATGCAATAATATTATTGGACATGGGTCACAAGCTAAGGGAAGAACACACACAAGGAAGAATAGGGAAAAGGAAGGAAACCTAAAACTTGAATGTGGTTAAGGTGCTCACTGTAGAGAAGCAAATATAGTAATATTAAACTGGCAGAGGCCACTATGGGAAGGTGACTAGGAAGTAGTGAAGAGGTCTGGTAAAGATGAACCAATGGGGGTTGCAATATTCATGTACTAAAACTAGCTAAAAGGCTATGTCTCATTATCTCTCATGCTTTCTCTTCAAGAAAATCAGACACAAGAGGGCAGAACTGGTTCTTCCTCATGGGTGATGGGGGGAAGAGGTGGCCAAACAATGTATACACATGTGAATAAATGTAAAAATGATACAATAAAATAAAAAGAGAAAAAAACAAAGGTACCAATTTACTCAAACCACTCTAAAATATTTTTATTTAAATTTTTATTTGTGAATGGCACAATAATAAACATAATAATTATGTAGATTTGTGGGTAAACTATGCCTTGATACATTGTGCTATGATCAAGTGAAAGTATTAACATATCCATAACTGAAAACATTTATCATTTCTTTCCACTGATAATACTTCAAATCCTTTTTCCTAATTATTTTGAAATATATTATGCATTCTGTTTAACTATAAGCCCCTACTATGCAATTTTAAAAAACATATTTTTTTCCTACATTAGCCTACTTCTTATCCTGATCCCATCTTCCCTACTTTCCTCAGTCTCTGGTAACTGCTACTGTATTCCTAACTTTTAAGAGAAAACTTATTCTATTTTCCACATATGAGTGCCATCATGCAGCATTTATCTTCTGTGCCTGGCTTATTTCACTTGACATTTTGTCCTACAGGTTCATTAATGTTGCTATAAATTATAGGATTTCATCCTTTCATAGCTAAGCCATGTTCCACTTTTTATACATGCAATATTTTCTGCAGCCATTCATCCACTGATGAACACTTCTGTGGATTCCATATCCAGGGTGCTGTGAATCGTAATGTAATAAGTGCAGGAGTGCAGATGTCTCTTTGACAGACCAATTTCACTTCCTTTAACTATATCCAGTAATGGGTTTGATGAATAATATGGTTGTTTTCTTTTTAATTTTTTCAAAACCTCATACTGTTCTCCATACTGAATATACCACACCATAAAATATTTTCTATAACTAAATTAAAAATTGGTGCTTTAAGTAATATTAATAAATGTCAAAATATCTAAAAAAACTTTCTATAAGACTCAAACTTTGATACACATCTGTGACAATATATGATATACTCACCAAATTTCAATATAAAGTACACCATTATTTACGACAGTCATTTGTCCTTACATTAAGTTCCCAGGTTTATTCATCTTGTAAGTGCAAGCTTCTTTTCTTTGATGCAGTTTTCCTTTTTTACTTTACTTCCTTTGCTCTCTTTTATTGTTTCTATGAAGTTGCCTTTTTTAACTTCCATATCTGTGCTATCACAAAATATTTCTCTTTCTTTACTGTACTTATTTCACTTAGCTTATTGTCTTCCAGGTTCATCAATGCTGTCATAAATGATAGCACTTCCTCATTTTGCTTGGCTATTGGAGCTTTTTAATGACATAAAATTGTATGTAGTTATGGTTTATTGTGTAATATTTTGGTACATGTACACATTGCACAATGGTCAGATCAGGGTAAGCTTCTCTATTTTCTCAACATTTATCATTTCTTTGTTATGAAGAAATTAAAATACTTTCTCCAGCTTTCTTAAAATATATAGTAAATGATCATTACCTGTATAGCCATCCTACTGTACATTAGAATAACAGAACTTATTTCTTCTAACTGTAACTTAATACCTATTGATGACCAGTCTTTCTTTTTAAGACTGAATAATATTCTTCATATATTATTGACTGACAGACATTTACTGACAGACAGACATTGCACAGGAGGAATATAGACTTCTCCTTTATCTTAATTCATAACTATACCTTTATTTCCATTTTCATGACAAGGGTTTTTGTTGGATAAATAGATAATATGATTTGAATTAATGCACTTAAAGTGTAGTTGATAATTTGTTCTACTCTGAAAAGTAGAGGCCAAAGAACTATAATACTTGACAAAATTAATAGAAGTTAAGTTCAAATTAAGGAAATTCAAAGTGAAGTTCAACCTTTATCACACCAAGAAATCCAATATAATAAAGACCCTCAATTCCAACTATGGTCAGGTTGTTCTATCCTACATCCACATATGGCCTGTTCTGCTGGACTTCTCTTTACCTTGTACCTAGGCTTCAAGGATAACAGAAGTGACCATTATGAAAGGAGGTAACATAACTTACCATTGTTTTGAAGGTTATTGGAGTACAGAGTTTTGGTGTAACTTTTCTGAGGGAAAACTTGGTAATATAAGTGAATAAAAATTTAGTACTTTTTGACTCAATATCTTTTCATATCTATGAATTTCTTCATAATATTAACTATGGCATTTGATGGTCTTTATAAAGTTATAGTACATTGAAAATAAACTCATTGTTCTAAGATAGAGAAATGCTTAAGGAAAAGTTTGTAGTCATAAAGTTGAATATTATGCTAACTTTTGAACTCATGTTGTAAAGTGTTATTGATAAGAAAATTGCCATGATATGTTTTATGTGGAAGCAACCAGGGATGAAATAGCCTATGAATTATGATCATAATTTTCAGAAAATTACATATACATGTATGTAAATAAACACATTCTTAAAAGGAGGCATTTCTATTAAAAGTATGTTATTTTTAAATGGCTTTATTATTACTTTTTTCCTCTTTCAATTAATAAACATTTGCTATTTTACACAATAATAAATGACTAAACATCCATGAAACCACACACATACACATCTTTGCTTTATTTGGAATTGTCTTAGCCAAGAATTTCCAACTTCTAGTACTTATGGTAAACCATCTGTGGCATGGGAATTACTTTCTGGTCTGCTCTCCTTTGGGGTCTGCTATAGTTATGGCATTTGTTGTTGTACCCAAATATGTGAGGCTTTGTATGTGCTTCCCCAAGGCTCTGTAGTCTCTCATGGTCTCTTAAGCTGGGTTTCAGATTGAGACGTGGAACTCTTGAGTGAATAAGAGAATATGCGTTTCCTATGGAATCTCAGTTGGACTAAGCACTTCTGATCCACAGGCTATACGGTGAAGACGGCTGCCACTGCCATCACTTACATTCGTGGACCTTAACCCTGGCATGAGAAATTTCCACATTCCTTATTACCTGCAGCTTCTTTGTGGGTAAGGAATGATTTCTGCCTCCAGACATTCCAATCCTAGGTTTACTGTACAATAAAGTCTAGCATAATTTTAGTCTGTCTGTGTCACCACAGGAACCAGAGCCAAAACTGAGCTAGAAAGGATGTTGTTGGTAAGTCCTAGCCTGAAAAAATTAAGAAGAATTTGTCCATTCCATATTCAAAGCAAATATTGTATTTGTATGATGTATAGTCTCAGTGGCTAAAGATATAGGTGAGATGCTCTCAAAATCTCTTAAGAATATAAAAAGTACTGTCCCATTTTATTTATTCATTTTTCAAATATTTGCTGCTAAAGGCAGAGAAAGAGGATTAGACAACAATCCTAAGACCCCTTCAATCAATAAAAGATAAGTAGGTCCATACTTTTTTCTTCAAGTCACTAGCCCACCCTTTCCTATCCCCTTCCCTCTCTTCAAATTGTCATTCAGCTTTCAGTCAGTCAATACAACCCAATTAACTGAGCATTCTTTTTAAATCCAGGCACTCTCCACATTCATAGCATAAAATTGGTGCCAATTTGGTCTATACACTAAAATAGTTTACAGACCAGTAAAGGGATAGTGTAACTGCTAATCGTTCCAGCACAGGTCTCTAGGTTATCATCATAATGAAAAATAGAGAAATGTTAGGGTAGCAGAGAGGAAGAAAGAAGAATTTCAAATAATGCATCTGGTTCAGTTTAAGAGAGATTGTAGAGTGCTTGCTTTGTCAGAACTTAATGTAAAAAGCACAAAATTCCATATCTTTGGGAAGGTTATTGAATATATTACCTTGGTTAGATAAAACAACTATGATAAGGGCTGAAGGAGTAGCTCAAGCAGTAAAGCACCTGCTTTATAGTGACAAACCCTGAGTTCAACCTCAGTCCCACCAAAAAAAAAAAAAAACAGCCATGATAATCTTGAACTGGTAGATTCACTTTAAGAATATGATTAAATTCACTAAGTGACTAGTGACTAAGGAAATATGTTAGATGGATAAATACACACAATCAAGTAGAATTTCTGCTATTTTTTCCATAGGTATATGGATAGATATTTGATTCATTGTAAATTTTCACTGTTTATGTGCAAGATTAACCTAAAAGCACATGAGTAGAGACACAGAGTCCTTCTACCAAGAGCTAAAGGCTGTGTTCCTTGATATACACATGGTATATGCTTAATGGATTATTTCTGAAAGTAAAAGGTAAAATTTGTTGAATGTAATTTAGAGTCCATACACTTAAAACATTCAAGCTCAATGATAACACTCTATGCCACTAGAAGGTTAGGCTTGACATTTCAGGAAAACATTTCAAAACAATAACTACAAGAAGGAATAGTATCAGAGAATGCAAAACTGCATTTTCTACACCTAGCTTATTACTGACCTTTCTTGCCAGGAAACTGGGAAAGCGTAGTTCACATAACTGACAGGATTTTATTTTGTGCCCTAGTACCTAAAACCCTCAGATAAAAACTTGATTCCTTATCCTACTACTTTGCTGAATGTGTTTATGAGTTACAAGAGTTTTTTGGTTGAATTTTTAGGGTCTTTCAGATAAAAGATTATAGCATCTGAAAATAGGGACAATTTGACATCTTTCTTCACCTTTGAATACATTTTATTTCTTTCTCCTGTGTTATTGCTCTGGCCAAGAGTTTCAGTACTATGTAGTAAGATTAGAGAGAGTGAACACCCTTGTCTCATTGCTGATTTTAGAGGAAATGGTTTCAGTTTATCGGCACTTAATGTGTTGTTGGCTACAGCTTTGTCATAGGTAGCCTTTATAATATTGAAGAATGTGCCTTTTATTCCTGGTTTCTTTAGAGTTTTTATCTTAAAAGGATGTTGAATTTTGTCAAAGGCTTTTTCTACATCTATTCAGATGATGATAAGGTTTTTGTCCTTGAGTCTATTTATGTATTGTAAAATAGCAAAATAAAACCTATTGAAATTGTTCTAAAAAGAGGGAGAAGGGAGATGAAAGATGGAAGAGGTAAATCTAACTAAGATATATTGTAAGCACATATGTAAACATCACAATGCATCCCCCTATACAAATATTATATGCTAATATAATTAAAAGTAAAAAAATTGCTGACCTAAGTCATCATTAGAGAAGCATAGGATGGAAGTGAATACAATGTGGCAAAGCAAGTTTTCTTGTCTTTCCTAGCTTGAAAGCAACACCTGACTAATACAAAATTTGTGTGGAGACTGGGACCAAGTGATAATCCACAGGAGCCTTCTGTTTTAACAGCCAGAGGCAGCCATGGGTGCTGCATAAACTTTGTGTCAAATGACTGCTCAGCTTGTTATTCTACAAGTCCTGTATTAGTTGTCTTTATTAGGAATTTTAGAGCCAGGCATTCATTCTGAATTAATCAGTAATAGCTTTGGGCAAGCAAATTTAAATTTCTGTGCTAAATGATAATAATATCTCTCCCCAGACTCTGGAAAGCACAGGTCTGTTCTTTCAGTATGATGCTCTATCTCAGTGTCCAGACTTACCGAGGTAAATCCAAGGCATTTAAGTCTAATCCATTATGGTTAATTTTTGCACCTGGTAACAAATAAAGTGTAACTTCATTTTTCTTTATGCTGATATCTAGTTTTCCCATCACCATTTATTAAGAAGAACATTTCCCTCTTGTACATTATTGGCTTTTTTTGCAAAAATCATCTGGCTGTAAATGTGTGCACATATGCGGGCTCCCTCTTCTGTTCCACTGGGCTATGTGTCTGTTTTTATGCCAGGACTTTACACTGCAGTTGATAAGTAGACTTTGAAGTCAAGTAGTGTAATGCCTCCAGCTTTGTTTTTTCAAGATTTTGGAATTTTTTGTGGTTCCCCTAAGATTTTTAGGATTCTTTTTCTATTTCAGTGAAAAATGTCATTTAGCTTTTGATGGGAATTATGTTTAATCCTCAGTTTGCTTGGGTAGTTTAGACATTTAGCAATATTAATTTTTTAAAACATGAAAAATTAATAATCTATTTATTTGTCCCTTTAATTTCTTTCATTGGTATTTCACATTTTTCATTTTGTAGGTCATTCATTTCCATAGTCAAATTTATTCCTGGATGTATTTTTGGGAATCTATGTAAATTAAACATCATTTCTTCCATTTCTTTTTCAGATAGCTCACTGTGCAGAAATATGATGCTGATTGTTGTATATTGCTTTTGTTTGTTTTGTTTTGGTGGTAGTGGTATTGTTTGAACTCAGGGCCTTATGCTTGCTAAGTAAGTGCTCTATCACTTGAGACATGCTCCCTGGACCTTTTTGCTTTTAGTTTTCTTTCAGATAGGGTCTCACACATTTTGCCCAGCCAAGCCTTAGTCTGGGATCCTCCCTCTTGTGCTCCCTGCATAGCTAGGATTACAGATCCATAGCTAGTTTGTTGAGATGAGTTCTCTCTTTTTGCCCACCTTGGGCTTGAACCATGACCCTCCTAACCTCTGCCTTCTGAGTAGCTGGCAAGTATGAGTATGAGCCACCACACCCAGTCCTTGTATGTTGGTCTCATATTCTGCAACTTTACCAAATTCATTGACAAATTCTATTTTTGGTGGACATTTAGAGCTTTTTATGTACTAGATAATATCACTGCACAGTGATAGCTAAGTTTCTTTTTTTTCAATTTGGATGCCTTTTATTTCTTTATCATGCCTCATTTCTCTGGATGGGACCTGTAGTTCTGTATAAAATAGAAGTGGTAAAAGTGAGCACACTAATTTTGTTCTGGATCTTAGAATAACTTTCAACTTTCAACTTTTCCCCATTCAGGATCATGTTAGGTGTAGATTTGCTACACCTGTGATGCATTCCTTCCACATCTAATTTTATCATGAAAGGATGATAAATTTTGTCAAACTCTTTTTTCTGTATCTATTGAAATGATCATATATGGGAATAATTAATTGGAAAAATCAAATATGCGAAGCAAGGAAATAGATGGATGTGGCTAGGTAATTGTTAAAGAGGACGGTGAGAGTGGTGATAGGAAGGGCTGCTATTCCAGTATTTCTGGATTAAAAGTGAAGTTCATCTTGTCTAAGGATAGGTGAAGAAAATAAACATGTCAAGGCAACCTGAGTTCAGTAACAATTGGGACACTTTGCATTAAAAAAAGAATACTAAAGATGAGGTAGAATGAAAATATTTCCTATAAAAAGAATAAATGAATGTCCAGGAAGTAATGTTTATTAAAACTTGCATAAGAGCAAAACGCATGAAAAGGAAATCTATTATCTCAATGACAGTGGGAGATTACAGAATTTTTGACAAAGGGAGGTTTCTTGTCATTTTCTTTCTTGAGACAATTCACCTTCATAGTCAATGTCCTTGTATTTCATATCCATATAGCATCTATGCCTGTGTTTCAAATGATTGCTGTATCCAACCCACCAGAGCAATAACCTAGGAGAAAATTAAACTTCTCATTATATTTTAGAACTCTTTGAGGTATCATTAGCCTCACATTACATATGAGCAACTGAGAGTTTGAAAGTAAAATAACCTCATTAAAATACACTATTGTTATCAAAAAAGCTAAAATGTGAATAAGGTGCTATTAGGTAGAAATAACCATAATCTTCTCATTAATAATGACAAACAGATAATTTAATAAACAAACTCCAAGTTATTCTTCACATGCAATAAAACTTGGTATCATAGGATATATGCTCTGTCAAGTCAGGCTACATAATAAAGTGATCATGGTATTACATACAAATCCCATTCCCCATCCTGATCTATTTGTGTGACATTGAACATTATTCAATCTCTCTGTTCCTGGTATGAACTTCTATTTTGTGGTTAAAAACAATTACAACTTCATAGTTGTGGCTTTAAACTTATATTTGGACTATTTACAAAATTTATATAATATTGCCTAGATGGTAGTCTCATTGATAAGTTGTACATTTGCAAAATCACTATTATTCTAAATGATTGATACTACTTATAAGTGTAATTAACAAAAAATTTAAGTTTTCATTTGCAAAGATCTGAATCAGCTTTCTATTTCTTAATTCTGTTTCCTCAGAAAAGAGACTTCTGGAAAAATAGAGCTCCTCTCCTGAATTTGTTGTGCCAGTTGCCAACAATTCCTGTGTGGCCCCCCAATCTTTTATCTTTAATGGAATTCCTGGTCTGGAGTCATTGCACGTATGGATCTCTCTTCCACTCTGCACAATGTACATCATCTCCCTAGTGGGCAATCTTGGCCTTGTGTATTTCATTTATTATGAGGAATCCTTACATCACCCAACGTATTTCTTTCTGGCCATGCTCTCCATCATTGACTTCCTTACCTGCACAACCACTCTACCCAATGCATCTTCTGGTTCAATCTCAGAAAAATTAACTTCAATGCTTGCTTAGCCCAGATGTGCTTTGTCCATGGGTTCACAGGTGTGGAGTCTGGGGTGCTCGTGCTCATGGCTCTGGACCGCTATGTGGCTATTTGCTACCCACTGCAGTATGCTGCCATACTTACTGACTCTATCATTGCCAAAGCTGGGCTTGCCACCTTCTTGAGAGGTTTGCTGCTGATGATTCCTTTTCCATTTTTAGTCAAGCGTTTACCCTTCTGCCAAAGCAATATCGTTTCCCATACATACGGCGACCACATGTCTGTGGTAAAGTTATCTTGTGCCAGCATCAAAGTCAACATCATCTATGTCTGATGGCTGCACTCCTGATTGGAGTTTTTGACATCTGCTGTATCTCTGTCATACACTATGATCCTCAGAGCAGTGATCGGTCTCTCATCGTCAGATGCTCGGCAGAAGGCCTTCAAGCACCTGCACCGCTCACATATCTGCCATCATCATCACTTACGTTCCACCGTTTTGGGGATCACACTATACCCCCTTCTCTACACATCATTGTGGCTAATCTTTATCTTCTTCTTCCTCCAACTCTAAACCCCATTGCTTATGGAGTAAAGACAAAACAGATCCGAGACAGTGTCATAATGTTCTTTCAGGGTGAAAAAGTTGCGAGGTGATCCAAGATAACTGAACTTATAAAAGAGCAACAAATGGAAACATCAAATGAGAAATAGTGTTTTTGTTTAGCAATGTACATTTTCCATTATCTCTCACAGCATACGTCTTTTTAAATTATTCTAAGGATCTATAACTCAGTGTCCTTTCTTCCTTTTTCTCTATCACAACTTCTTAAAAATTTTAGTTTACCTCTAATTGATTGATAAAATTGTGTTTATCAAGTACACATGGTGTTACTTTGTGGTATGGGTCAATCCAGTTTATCTCATAGAAGCAGAGAGAAGAATGGTGCTTTCCATCACCAGTTTTAATCAAGTCAGTATGGGATCTCAACAAATTTCCTCTGGTATATCCACTTAAGATAGTTCTTAAACTTTTGAAAGAACCCATAAATAGGTTGTTTATGCTAGAAAACTTCCCAATAAATAAGAAATGAAATGATTTTTGTAGACATTTTTTAACCTAGGCAGTTATGAAGCTGAAACTCAGTTTATGAATTTATTTAAGGACCATATAATTTTCTCTGTACATCCAATTCAGAAGGCATGCTATATCACCACAGTTCCTAGAATGGACACAAAAGTCTTATTTACCTGAAAGCTTAGGTACTCTAAGAGTCACATGGTGGAGCTACTCAGTATATGCTTTGGTTTTCCCAGTTGCAAGCCAACAAATTGGTGGAATGATTGATGGATTTTATTCATGCTTTGTTTGTTCATTCTTCATTTTCCACATAATTCAGTATTCTCAACTACACTCTTTTGTGACAGTACTTTGGTTTGAACTCAGGGCCTTGCACTTGCTAGGCAAGTACTACTCTGCCATGATTCCAACCTCCATATTAGTAAATATTCTTGTCAGCACAAAGAAAGCCTAAAGTGTAACATATCATACCTCTCCCTGGTTAATACATCTACTACACTATCGTAATTCATCTATAGTAACTTTCTTTACAATTTATTTATTTACTACTAGACCATGGTGTCTTTAAAAGCACTGATTATATTTATCTTTGTATTTCAAGTTTAACATAATATAAGTCACATGGTATAACAAATACTTACTAAATGGCTAAATGAATGTGTCTACATTTGCTAGGCTTTATGTTACGTACCAACAATTAGAAAAATACATGCATTCCTCCTGTCAGAATTCACCTGTTAAGAAGTGAAATAGCAATAAAAATATGTTGAATTCTGCTATGCTTATAATCTTTACAGAAGGCAGGGAAGAGTGAAGAAGTAAATTTAAGCTAGAAAGGAAGGGGGCCAATTGTATTTACTGGAACATCTTAATAGATGAATAAAATAGGGAATGAAAGTTTAGTCACTCAAGTAAAAAGTATGTTCACAATTAGAATATAGTCTAGAGGAGGACTGCAACAGAGTTTTATGTAAGTGCTAAAACATCACAGAAGATGAACATCTAACCCTGAGAGAGATGGAGTTTAATCCTCAATGCAACTCATAAACAAAATCTATTTATTAGAGAGAAAAAGAGTTTTATTTGTTCCTTAAAACAATGTTGTTTCTTGCCTAATGGCATAATCCCTTCAGGCCAAGGGCTTTCTGCTCATAAATACCTTTGTGGTTCAGGATTTGTATACCTAGTCTCTTAAAAGTTTATATCTCTGTAAATATAACAGAAGAGATATGACAAACATCTATTAAGTCATACATTAATATATTTTCAAAAATGTAGTATATTAGTTATAGTAATTTTTGTTTTTAAAATATACTGTTATATATAAATATAAAATATTTATGGTAAAATGTTATAGATTGCTATTTTATAATAAATGAATAGTTTTAAATTTTCATAGGATTAATTTTGAACACTGGTCATCTATAGGTAGAAGCCATATAAACAAAAGTTTGTTAGAGCCTTAATAAAGTTTTACAGGGTGAATTGGGGCAAAACCAAACAATTTTGAGAACTGCTGACCTAATATATTAGGAGCAAATACAGCTAAGTACCATTTCCATTAAGTCTTCTTTTATCCCTCATTTTTGTTTTATTTATTTTTAATTTTCTTATTTTTGTGTTGCTGGAGATTGAACCTCAGGCCTTGAGCTTGTTGACCCTACTCTATCACCCATTCTCCTCTTTAAAAGAAGACATGATTTATTAGGAAAAAAGTATACAACTCTTAAGCATGCAGTGTGATGATTCTTTTGCATATGCATGTATTTATACTACCAACCCAAACCCAAATGTAAAACATTTCCAGCACATCATACTTTCACAGGGCCCCTCAATAAGGCCACTATTTTATTAATCAATAATGCCAGTTCTCCAAAAGTTTCGTACCAATTTATGCTTCCATCAGCAACATGTGAAGGTTTTATTTGTTGCACATATGGCCAAGAATTGGTGTTTTAAACCCTTTTTATGTTAAGAATTCTGTCTCTCAGTGGTGTCTCTTTGTGGTTTTGTTAGCACATCCCCATGGACTGATGCCATAAACACTTATATTTAATTATTTTGTTTTTGAATTAGCATACAATAGTAATATGTAGGGTTTCAATTTGATCATTCCATATATGTGTACAGAGCACTTTGGACAACTTCATCCCTTCCAGTATATTCTTGTACCCCCAGTTTCCTTTACCCTTTACCATGCATATATATGTAACGTATTTTGATCCTCCTCATTCCTCAACATCCTTTTCTTTCCCTCTGCCCCTTCCACTCACGCTCTCCTCAGCAGTCTTCCTGTTACTATCATTCCACCTCATCATTATTATTTTCATCACCATTATTTTAGGTCTAGATTTCACACATGAGTGAAAACATGCTATATTTGGCTTTTTGAACTTGTCATGTCTCACTCAACATGATGATCTTCATTTCCTACAATTTCCCTTTAAATGACATAATTTCATTTTCCTTTATGGCTGAATGACATTTCATGATATACAACATGGCTCTGAGATATCATAGCTGAGTAATATTCCATGGTATATATTATATATGATGTCTATCATGAAATATTATATATATTATGTATGAGATATATGTGTATATGACATTATCTATTAATCAGTTGTTGACACTTGACCTGATTCTGGTTTGGCTATTGTGAACAGAGCTACAATAAAGTGATTGTGCAGGTATTTCTCTTGCATATGATTTTCACACCTTTGGATATATGCCCAAGAGTGGTATGGTAGGGACATAAGGTAAGTCTACTTTTAGTTTTTGAAGAACTTCCATACTGGTTTCCATCGTGGTTGCAGTAGTTTACATTCCCACCAACAGTATACAAGGGTTCCTTTTTCCCCACAACATTGCCAACATTTGTTAATGTTTATTTTCTTGATGACTGGCAGTCTGATGGATGTGAGTTTGGATTTGCATTTCCTTTATGGCTAAAGATATTAACATTTATATATTTATAGCCACTTGTATTTCTTCTTCTGAGAACTGTGTGTTCTATTCATTTGCTCATTTAATAATTGGATTATTGGTTCTTTTGCTGTTTACTTTTTTGAGCTCTTTGTATATTCTGGATAGTAATCCTTTATCTACTGACTGTCTGGCAAAGATTTTCTCTTATTTTATGGGTTGTCTCTTAATTCTGGTAATTGTTTCTTTTGATGTGTAAACTCTTTAATTTGATGCAATCTCATTTGTCAATTCTTGCTCTCATTACCTGGGCAATTGGAGTCCCATTCTAAAAATAATTACCTATAACTAAATCTTCCAGAATTTTCCCAATTTTTCCTATAGTAGTTTCAAAGTTTCAGATACTAAGATCACTGATTCACTTGAAGTTGGTTTTTTACAGGGGTAGAAGGTACGGGTCTAGATTTCGTCTTTTGCATGTAGATAGCTAGTTTTCCCAACCCACTTGTTGAAGAAGCTGTCTTTTCTGTAGTATATGGTTTTGGCTCCTATGTTAAAGATAAGAAGGCCTTAACATAGGGCTTTATTTCTGGGTCTTCTATTCACTTCCATCAGCTCTTATCTGTTTTTGTTTTTGTGCCAGTTCCATGCTGTTTTTGTTGCTATGGCTCTGAGGTATAATTTGAAGTCCAATATTGTGATACCTCCTGTGTTGCTGTTTTTGTTCAGAATTGTTTTTTGCTATTTGGGGTCTTTTACACTTCCATATGAAACTTAAGATTGATTTTTCTATGACACTGGTACTTTGATGGGCATTGCATTCAATTTGTATCTACAAATTGAATCTATGAATTCACATTCTTTCTTCAAGTTTTATACTTTGTATTATAGAGGTCATGTTCCTCCTTGATTAAGTTTATACCTAGGTTTTTGTTTTGAGGCTGTTATGAGTGGGATTATTTTCCTGATAGCTATGCTTTTAGTTTATATCTCTTCTTCTAATAAAATAAGATATGAAAAGGGAAATACCACAACAGATTACCAATGAAACTCAGATCATGAAGTAATATGTTGAAGGCCAGTGAAGTCTATATTCATACAATACTTCATATGATCTGTTCATTAGGTATTCTTTTTTCTGAACATCTGTCATTTATTATGACAGCCCATTTTTTTCTATTGAATTTTCTAACATTTAGAGTTTGTAATAATTTTCTATTTGTTGAATGTGGACATTGTAAATGTTCTCAGTTTTATCTTGGTCTCTATTTTTCTTGTTTAGTATACTTGTCAAATTTAGAGCATCTGAAATTGGCATAATATTTTTATCTGAAATGCAGTTCAATATACATTCTTTCAATTTTTCTCATAGTTTTTATAAGGCAAAATTTGTTCACTAATCTAAGATCCAATCCAAGATTATGAATTAAGATTATGAAACCATGAGACAATTCAGTAAAAAGGTTTAAAAAAGGAGCTTTTTGTGTGTGTCTTAAAAATATGAATAATGTACAGACTCAAGAACAACATTCCATAAAGTTAAAGACCTGGTCTTCAAGATGTGGAAAATATGTAAATTGAAGTTGTCACAGATTTGGGTCCCTGAAAAATAATCTGCAATATTCAGAAGACATGGGGTAAAAATAAAAGTGTCCTATTTTGTTATCATTACTAGTTACCCATATGTGGTTGAGTAGGCTCTTAATATATGACTTTGTAATAGACCTTATTTTCCAGTCCAGGAGATTTTTTTTCATTTATTCATATCTGCATACAATGTTTGGGTCTTTTCTCCTCCCTTCCTCCTGCCCCCTTCCTCTCTCCCCCATCCACTTGCTTCCAGGCAGAAACTGTTTTGCCCTTATCTCTAATTTTGTTGAAGAGAGTGTAAACAATAGTAAGAAGGACAAAGGGTTTTTGCTAGTTGAGATAAGGATAGCTATATAGGGAGATTCCTCACATTGCTTTCATGTACATATATGTTACATTCTAAGTTGATTCTTCTCAAACTGACATTTTCTCTAGTTCCTGGTCCCCTTCTCCTATTGGCCTCTATCACTTTAAAGTTACTGCATTAGGTCCTTTGCATTGAGGGCATCAAATACTATCATGTGTTTTGGGTTTCTCACCTATCCTCATACCTCCCTTGTGTGCTCACAGCTTATCATGTGACCAAAGTCCAATCACCTTGCTGTATTTGCCGTTGATCTAAAGTCCACATATGAGGAAGAACATGATTTTTGGTCTTCTGAGCCTGGCTAATCTCGCTCAGGATGATGTTCTCCAGTTCCATCTATTTACTTGCGAATGATAAGATTTCATTCTTCTTCATGGTTGAGTAGAATTCCATTGTGTATAAATACCACCTTTTCTTTTTTTTTTTTTTTTTTCATTTTTCTTTTATTATTCATATGTGCATACAAGGCTTGGTTTATTTCTCCCCCCTGCCCCCACCCCCTCCCTTACCACCCACTCCACCCCCTCCCGCTCCCCCCCTCAATACCCAGCAGAAACTATTTTGCCCTTATCTCTAATTTTGTTGTAGAGAGAGTATAAGCAATAATAGGAAGGAACAAGGGGTTTTGCTGGTTGAGATAAGGATAGCTATACAGGGCATTGACTCACATTGATTTCCTGTGCGTGGGTGTTACCTTCTAGGTTAATTCTTTTTAATCTAACCTTTTCTCTAGTTCCTGGTCTCCTTTTCCTATTGGCCTCAGTTGCTTTAAGGTATCTGCTTTAGTTTCTCTGCATTAAGGGCAACAAATGCTAGCTAGTTTTTTAGGTGTCTTACCTATCCTCACCCCTCCCTTGTGTGCTCTCGCTTTTATCATGTGCTCATAGTCCAATCCCCTTGTTGTGTTTGCCCTTGATCTAATGTCCACATATGAGGGAGAACATACGATTTTTGGTCTTTTGAGCCAGGCTAACCTCACTCAGAATGATGTTCTCCAATTCCATCCATTTACCAGCGAATGATAACATTTCGTTCTTCTTCATGGCTGCATAAAATTCCATTGTGTATTGATACCACATTTTCTTAATCCATTCGTCAGTGCTGGGGCATCTTGGCTGTTTCCATAACTTGGCTATTGTGAATAGTGCCGCAATAAACATGGATGTGCAGGTGCCTCTGGGGTAACCTGTGTTGCATTCCTTTGGGTATATCCCCAGGAGTGGGATTGCTGGATCATATGGCAGATCTATGTTCAGATTTTTAGAAGCTTCCAAATTTTTTTCCAGAGTGGTTGTACTAGTTTGCATTCCCACCAGCAGTGTATGAGGATTCCTTTTTGCCCACATTCTCACCAACACCCATTGTTGGTGGTGTTTCTAATGATGGCTATTCTAACAGGGGTGAGGTAGAATCTTAGTGTGGTTTTGACTTGCATTTCCTTTATGGCTAGAGATGGTGAGCATTTTCAGGAGATATTTTTCGAGAACATGGCACCTGAAATTATAGGTACTATTTGGCTATTTATAGATTATTATTCCTATACAATAGGAAGTAGAAAAATGAAGGACTCTACTTGCAGAGATATTTGACTCAGATTGTTAGAAGATACAATTGTTGCTATACGTATGCTATGGATAAAAATATGGAATATTTGACTATGCAAGGAAATGTAAACTAGCACTAGCTCTGGCCATGGGAGAGGGAGCTCTACAACAAGAGGTAGAAGAGAGAGATGGTCCTATCAGCTATAGCTTAGAAGTAACTATAGCCTTGTTTTTCTGTTTTGTCCCATTAATCCTCCCGTTTCTCTCTCCCACATAATTCTCCTCTTCACTCATTTCTGGAGAAGTCATAATATGTGTACACCTAAGAAGAGGCTCAAAGGACAAGGAATTAAAGGTTGTAGTTCACAGCCACCTGAGTGAGCTTTGAAGCAGACCCTTCAGGACTGTCAAACATCAAAGACTTCACCTGGTCCAACAATTTAGTAGCAGTCTCTTCAGAAACACTGAGCTACACTACCTACTGAAGCCTTTATGAGATTTTTGACCCTCAACAAATACATGAGATGATAAATGTTTTTGTTTTACACTTCTAAATTCTGAGATACTTGATACTCAATAACCAATAATATATTGTTTTATGTTCCCATCTATATATTAACAATTGTTTGAAAAGGTAATATAATATGTCCATTAATTTTAAAAGTCCATCACAGAGTGGTCTTTTTTTCCTACTTCTGACTTCAATTCTCCAAGTTCCCTTCCTCGACAAAATGCTTATTAACTCTACTGATTTCTTTTAGAGAGAATGTATTCAAGATTTTTCATTTGTTAAAAAAGCTACTTAGCATCATGTTATTGATATACAATTATTAATTTTATGTAGTACTCAGTTAAAAATTTGGCCAATAGTTAACAAATCACTAGGGTAGGATCATTATTTTGTATCACTTGAAATAATTCCAACATAATTGGTGTGAAAGAAATATTCATTAGAGTCAGGGCTCATGCCTGTAATTCTAGCTACTTGGGAGGCAGAGAGCAGGATCGCAGATCAAAGCCAACTCTGGGCAAATAGTTTGTGAGACCCTCTCTCAAAAATACTCAACACAAAAAAGAGTACTGGTTGAGTGGCTCAAGTGGTAGAACACCTACCTAGAGCAAGCATGAGACCCTGAGTTCAAACAGCAGTACTGTCAAAAAAAAAAAAAGAGAAATATTTATTAGATGGTTGAATAGATAAAAGTTGTGAGGAGTTTTTCTGAGTCAATAATTTAGATATGGTAGATCATTAAAGGAGTGTTAGATGTCTTCTGAAATTAGAATATTAATGAAAATTAAGAGTTAACTCTACACAGACCTCCTAGATATATAGTCATCCTTCAACACAACTCTGTGGAAAATGATTGACTTTAAGTGATTCAAGGACTCTCCTTCAAAAGATTGACATTTGCCCCCCAAAATACTTTTACACTATTCTAAAAAATAGAGAGAGAAAATAGAGAGAGAAAAGGAGAGAATATACACTACTGATACTGCCCTTTTCCTCATCAATGTCTTCCAGTGGTGTTCTTCCAATAGTCTGTCTAATTGGCATTGAATTTTGACTGTAAACTACATTGAACACCAATTAAAGCATTGGTAAAGATGTCCCTTTATCATTAAGATATCCAGGCTTTATTTGTTCTATCATGCCTTATATTTTCTACATAATCTGGGAACATGAATCCACTGGAAAGGCTGAAACAAAGACAAGTTGTGTTTGCTCAGTGCTTGCTCATTGTGAAGAATTCAATGAGCCATTTACCTAGTGATATTACAAAACTCAAATAGTACTGTCTTGTACTTTGATTCAGTGAGCTATGCATCTGGTAGTCATCTGTGTGCCTTCCAGAAGTGAACCAAGCCAGTAGAGGGAAGCAGAGACCAAAGAGCCACTTTAGAGGTAAGAACAGTCTGCTTGAATTAACAGAAATGTTCAAATTCAAGACTGGGATGGGGAGGAGGATCTACAATGTTTGTGGTGATTTGTTTTCTAATGTGTGCGATTCCCCAGTGGCAACCCTCTGAAGATATTACTCTAAACACAGATAATAATCTATGGTTATATTTAGTGGCTTTGGAGGGAGTTGATCAAGAGATAACAGGTTCTATTAAGAGACAAACTTAACTAGTAACTAGATATGAAAGAACAAAGAACATTCTATTTTGTGGAAATAATTACAATTTAGAAAATCAAATGCATGGAACACATGACAAAATGACTTTATATCTGCATGCCATAACAGATGAAATAAGTGAATCTCTGACTCCCATCCTGAGAGATGGAGAATCATGCTTAAATAGTGTACTATTGCTGAAGTACTAGTTATCCTCATCAACTTTGAACATAGAGAAGCTTAAAATGTATGGTACTTATAACCACTTTACTCTGATTTACTCATCTTCAACCATCATAAAGTTTGTAACTTCTAAGGGAGCTAAATGAGTTTATTGAACTAACAGGCAAACTTTCCTGATTAAGTGGACTAATGTGACATTTGTTGTATTCCCAATCCTGCTTTATGGGGAAAAGAGAAAACTGGGATTTAAGAGACCTCTCCATGACTGTCAACAGAATTGGTAATCAAATACTTATCGTTTCTTATATGGCATGCTGAGAATGTTAAGGGACAGTGTGAACCATCTAGAAGATAAGGACATTGAGCACTACAAAATTATACTCGATCCCAATGAGGTTAGAATTGATTCTACTGAGACCAGGAGAGAATCATATACTAAAAACTCTTCCCAGGATCCTGACTTAGTCACCAAATCAGACGTTGATTTCTAATTGTGAGCTTCACTAAACACCAGTTAAAGGATTTGGGAAGATGTCCCTTTATCATTATGATATCCAAATATTTATCTTTTTTTTTAAATCTGAAACCCAAATTTTATTTCTTTCTTTTCAAAGATGCCAACCAGAGCATCGCACAAATCAATGAAAACAGCTCTTGTAGGAAAAAAAATCCCTAAGAGGGAATGGAGAGAACTAAATTTTGTGGTGCATTTTATCACTTGTTTATTGTATTTTTACTCTTGTTGCACCACTCTTATAATACAGCTTGAACTTTATCTTGTTGTTACATCACATGCCTTATATTTTCCACAGAGTCTGAGAACATTAATCTACTGGAAACACAAATTACATTTACTCAGTGCCTGCTCACTGTGAAGAATTCAATGAAGAATTGCTAATGATATACATACCCTGAATATAAACTGCACCACAGGGAGACCATGAGTCCATTCTTCATCATCTACCCTCAATTGTCATCTTCAAATATGTTAGTCACTATACTCTCAGTCTTATGGTTTTAAATGGCCTGAGTTTTTGATTAAATTGGCATGACAAATAGATGTCACCCCTTGAAGTAAGTGGTTAAACTAATAAGTAAATGTTAGTCTTTCAGATTCCCTGAAGGTTGCCCACCTAGATAGATAGATGGTTTCCCACATAATATCATGAAAACTGACTACAGATGAGTCATACATTTAATTAATTTTGGAAGAATTTTGAGAGAGTGGACCATGCTGTTTTTCATGTCACATATAACAGTAAAGGATTTGGCTCTTTGCTATTCTTCCTATTGTTTTTCTTATACTTCCATTCTTCTCTGAGTACTCAGCTTTCCATATTGCTTTTTCTAACCTGCACTTGATGATAAATGGAAGAATTTCTAGCCTCTTTACATGAATCACTCTGGTGTTCTGCTTAGGTAAACCTATTTATCTGTCCACAGCCACTATATTTCAGTGCCATTTACATGCATTATCAATGTTTTTACTCATAATTTCTCCAGGCTATATCATGCATGCCCAATTATATTATTTTGCTTCTGTTATTGTAAATAAAGACAACATCTTTCAAGGGTTTAATGCTGCTCAAGTAAAGGTGAAGCTTAGTGGTAGAGTCTCTGGGAATGGACATCCCCAAATGGGTAACTTATACATATAGATTGTATTTTTCAAAGTCAAATCTAATGCTCTCAGATTTATAACAGTAATTACTCTCAGATTCATGAAATTTAGTGATTCATTCATTCATCATTTGCTAAGCATCTTGTAATGCTCAGCCTTTTCCAAATTGTGCTTCTTACGGTTTATCAGATGGGTCTCAGTAACATGCCCCCTTTTATATGTTATGGTCAATGACACATATTTGGTTTGTATTTATTCATTTTATCTTATTACTGATATAGGAAGGGCTTAATAATGGACATTCTTATTTTCCAAAAATTCAAGTATAACACATACAAGCAAAGTGAAAGAATCTTACATATACAGCTCATCGGATTTTTACAAATGTAAAACAATGCAAAGTCCTGCACTTTGGAATATCTTAAGTCTTCTTCTAGTGACTCAGACCCATCCTCAAACTCAAGAGTCTCCATCCCTTTTCTCTCTTTTAGGGCCCTTATCCTTTGGTAAACTTTACAAACCTCTACCCTCATTCATGTAGTCACACAGATGCTTCAAGTTGCTCCTGGACCTGAGCCTATGCAGTTGTCCAAGGGCCTATTGGCTGATCTTGATTTTAGGATAGTGGCCGAAAATTCAGGTTCACTCTACTGGATGGTCACTCTTTACTCCATGAGATTACTAGATATTGGGCTGCCAGAATGGTACTGATATGCTGATTTGGTGTGACCAAACTATTTCTATTGGGAAGTACCCTACAAGGAATATTAGCCTAGTGGTGTGCACATTTTATGGACAGCCATAAACCTATGTGATCACTACCCAGACCAAAATATGTGGCATTACTGTCAACACAGAATAGGTCTTCATGTCCCTAACAGCCAATAACTCCCAAAGTTCATAATTTTTCTGATCCAATTACTATGGATATTTGTGAATTTCATATTAATTGTATTAAATCATATGTGCATTTTGTGATGTTTTTTGCTAAAAATTATGTTTGTGAGATTAATTCATGATTGCATATGGCTGAAATTTGTTGCTTTTCATTTTATTCCATTCTATAAATATACTAAATTCAGATGTCTATTCTGGAGACATACTTGAGATTTATCCACTTTGTTAATATTATGAATAAAGTTGCTATGAATATTTCTGTAGATGTTGTTAGGGAGTCATTTACAGTCAATTTCTACCCCTGAAAGTGGTTGCTGGGTGATAAGAGAGTAAAATTTCAGCCTTAGTTGAAAGTGTCAAAGAGTTTTCTAACTTGTATACTATTTACAGTTTCACCAATTGTGTACAAGAATTGCGATCACTATACATCCTTGTCAGCATTATTAGTTTGAGGGAATTTGGGGAATGGATGTTGGTTTATTTGGTGACATTTGCTGAGTTGAATACTATTGTGCTGTGGTTTTAGTATGCATTTCCTTGATTACTGATGCTATTACGAGAACTATAGCTATTGCTCATTTGTATGTCCTCATTAGTGGACACCATTTGCAATTTGTGATCATTGCTTTAGAGTTGAGTCATCTGTCTTTCTCATACAAAATTATAAGAGGGGGGAATCCAAGATGGCGGCTAGAGGGAGGAAGCAGAAAGCGAGCCTCCTATAGTGAAATCTTGGAGAGACGTGGGAGACACACTTTGCAGGCAAAATCACTGAGAAGAGGAAAAACTTTCACCCCTCCACACCTGCAGCTGGTGCAGAGAATTTCCACTTCACGTTAAACGGAGAAACAAAGAGGGCCCCCAGGCTGCCAGTCACCCACGCCCAGACAGCTTGGGAAGACATGGATAAGGTGAGCTTCGCGGTGCTGTTGTACTCCCACAGACAACCCTGGGCCAAAGCAGCATAGCCCCATGGACAGACTGACCTCCACTGACTAATAAGCAATAAAAAAAAGAAAGACATGCGGGAAAGAAGGTGGGGCACACTGAGAACCAAAGATTGGGGGAAGGGAATCCTTCCCAGAACTGTAAATAAACAAGCCAGGTGGGCAGGAGAGGCTCCAGCGGGAGCAGGGGCACACACCCAGCAACCAAGAGCAGGAAAGCTTGTGAGAGTGGCAGAGGGAGGGAAACTCCACAGGAGAGGAGGGAAGACCCACTTTCCACATGAACTGTAAATAAAAATGCAGGCCTGAGAATGCAGGTGCAGCGTCACCTTTCCCAGTGTGCTTGGAAAGGGGAAAGCTTGTAGCAGAGGCTCACACACAGGGGAACTCTGAGTAAACAAAGCCTGCAGGGCCAGGTGAGTGCTAAGCTCACCCCAGAGATCTGCGTAAATAACGCCTCCAGCAACAGCAGGCTGACAGCAGCAGGCAGGCAAGCCACAGCCGCAGATACCATTCTCAGAACTGTCTACAGACTCTTTTTTTTTTCTCTTTTTCTCCCTACCTTTGATGAGAGAACAACCAAATTACACGTGTATGCTGAAAAACTTACTGAAACTATACTGCATTTGTCTTGAGACAATTGGTGGGGGTTTTTGTGTGTGTGTGTGTGTGTAGTTTTGGTCTACTTTAAGCATCCCCTTTGATGAGACAACTATAGAACAACATCTGAGGCACCATCTCCAGGATTGGGGACTGAGAGGGACAAAAATTATTAAGACTGAAACTTCATTGCATTTGAACTTGGAGGTTTTTTGGTTGTTTGGTTTTTTTTTTTAATTTTCTAGTTTTCATTTTATTTTATTTTTATATATAGATATTTCTTTCATTTACCTATTTTTTATTTTTATTCTTATCTTTTTTGTTTATTTTTTATTTTTAATCCTCTCTCTGTCTCTCTAATGCCTGTTCAGCTTACTGTCGATTAGTACACTAATGCTCCCTGTTTATACTTTTGAAACTTTCTTGTCTGATTCCTTGTTCTGTTTTCTCCTTCTTGTCTGTTTATTTGTTTTTCCCTTTTCTTTAACTTCTTGCTTTCCATCTCTGCTCACCCTTCCATTCTAAATAACACCAATGTTATTATTACAAGCTAGAAAACACTTAATTGCACACAATACAGGGACAGTAACAATACCAAAAACAATGAGGGGAAGACAGAAAAAACAGGGAAACCAGTTTCCCCACAGCAAAAAATTAGTACAGGAAATGGAGGGGAACAAAGAAAACAGATATTCAGATCCAGACTCCAACAAAATGAAGACAAACTACGCCAAAGGACCCAATGAAGCCCACAAGAATAATTTAAAAGAAGACATACTACAGGTTCTCAATGAGAATTTTATAGAGATGATACTGGATAGGGCCAACCAAAATGTACAGTATACACTCAAGAAATTCCAAGACAACAAAAATGGAGAATTTGAAAAAGCAAAAGAAGAAATAAAGGAAACCATAGAAGAACTGTATAAACACCAAAGTGAAACAGAGAACACAATGAATAAACAGATAAATGAACTCAGGACAAAAATAGACAACATTAAAGAGTAAGCCACCCAGGATATGGAAAACTTCAGAAAAAAGAGTGAAACAGAACTGCAAAACAAAACAGAAGGCCAATCCAGCAGAATAGAACAAACAGAAGACAGAATCAAGAACTTGAAGATGAAATGGTAATTAAAGGAAAAACTGAAGAACTACTAATTAAACAACTAAAAACCTGTGAAATGAAAATGCAAGAATGCACTGACTTCATCAAAAGACCCAACTTGAGAATCATGGGCATTGAAGAAGGAGAAGAGGTGCAAGCGAAGGGAATGTGTAATATATTCAAGAAATAATAATGGAAAATTTCCCAAATCTAGAGAAAGATATTCCCATACAGATGCAAGACTCCTCCAGGACACCAAACAGAGCAGATCAAAATAGAACTACCCCATGACATATCATCACTAGAAAAACAAGTTCAGAAACTAGGGAAAGAATATTCAAGGCTGTAAGAGAGAAAAAACAAGTAACATACAAAGGTAAACCCATCAAAATCACAGCAGACTTCTCAACAGAAACCTTAAAAGGAAGAAGAGCGTGGGGTGAGATCTTCCGGGCACTGAATGAAAATAACTTCAACCCCAGGATGCTCTACCCAGCAAAACTATCATTCAAATAGATGGAGCAATAAAAGTCTTCCATGATAAGCAGAAACTAAAACAATATGTGACCACAAAGCCACCACTACAGAAGATTCTGCAAGGGATTCTGCACACAGAAAGTGAAACCCAACTTAACCATGAAAAGACAGGCAGCACCAAACCACAGGAAAAGAAAAAGCAAGACAGTAGAGAGTAACCTCAACTTAGGTACACACAATCGAACCTTCAAACAACTAAGACAATTAAATGATAGGAATCACCACATACCTATCAGTACTAACGCTTAATGTTAACAGACTTAATTCACCCATCAAAAGGCACCACTTGACGAAATGGATTAAAAGGGAAGATCCAACAATTTGTTGCTTACAGGAGACCCATCTCACAGACAGAAATAAGCATAGGCTTAGGATGAAAGGCTGGAAGATTTATGAAGCCAATGGCCCCCGAAAACAGGCAGGAGTAGCAATACTTATCTCTGACAAAGTAGACTTCAAACCTACATTGATCAAACTAGGTAAAGAAGGACATTCCATACTAATAAAAGGGGAAATAGACCAAAAGGAAATAATAATCATCAACCTGTATGCACCCAATGTCAAAGCACCCAATTTCATCAAACATACCCTGAAAGACCTAAAAGCATATATAAATGCCAACACAGTGGTTGTGGGAGACTTTAACACCCCATTATCATCAATAGATAGGTCATCCAAAAAAAATCAATTAAGAAATCCAAGATCTAAAATATACAATAGATCAAATGGACCTAGTTGATGTCTATAGAACATTTCATCCAACTTCTACACAATATACATGCTTCTCAGCAGCCCATGGAACCTTCTCCAAAATAGATCATATCCTAGGGCATAAAGCAAGCCTCAGCAAATACAATAAAGTAGAAATAATACCGTGCATACTATCTGATCACAATGCAGTAAAAGTAGAACTCAACAACAAAAGTAAAGACAAAAAACATGCAAACGGCTGGAAACTAAATAACTCATTACTTAATGAACAATGGATCATTGATGAAATAAAAGAGGAAATTAAAAAGTTCCTGGAAGTCAATGAAAATTAAAACACAATCTACCTGAATTCTATCAGACCTTTAAAGAAGAACAGATACCAACCCTCCTTAAACTGTTCCACCAAATAGAAAGGGAAGGAAAACTGCCAAACACATTTTATGAAGCCAGTATTACACTTATCTCAAAACCAGTCAAAGAAACCTCCAAAAAGGAGAGCAATAGGCCAATCTCCTTAATGAACATTGATGCAAAAATCCTCAACAAAATAATGGCAAACCAAATTCAACAACACATCAAAAAGATTATTCACCACGACCAAGTAGGCTTCATCCCAGGAATGGAGGGGTGGTTCAACATACAAAAATCAATAAACGTAATAAACCACATTAACAGAAGCAAAGACAAAAACCACGTGATCATCTCAATAGATGCTGAAAAAGCTTTTGATAAGATCCAATGCCATTTCATGATAAAAGCTCTAAAAAAACTAAGAATAGAAGGAAAGTACCTCAACATTATAAAAGCTTTATGTGACAAACCTACAGCCAGCATTATACTTAATGGAGAAAAACTGAAACCATTCCCTCTAAAATCAGGAACCAGACAAGGATGCCCACTATCTCCACTCCTATTCAACATAGTACTGGAATTTCTAGCCAGAGCAATTAGGCAAGAAGAAGGAATAAAAGGAATACAAATAGGTAAAGAAACTGTCAAAATATCCCTATTTGCAGATGATATGATCCTATACCTTAAAGACCCAAAAAACTCTACTCAGAAGCTTCTAGACATCATCAATAGCTATAGCAAGGTAGCAGGATATAAAATCAACATAGAAAAATCATTAGCATTTCTATACACTAACAATGAGCAAACTGAAAAAGAATGTATGAAAACAATTCCATTTACAATAGCCTCAAAAAAAATCAAATACCTAGATGTAAACCTAACAAAAGATGTGAAAGACCTCTACAAGGAAAACTATACACTTCTGAAGAAAGAGATTGAGGAAGACTATAGAAAGTGGAGAGATCTCCCATGCTCATGGATTGGTAAAATCAACATAGTAAAAATATCGATACTCCCAAAAGTAATCTACATGTTTAATGCAATTCCCATCAAAATTCCAATGACATTCATTAAAGAGATTGAAAAATCTACCGTTAAATTTATATGGAAACACAAGAGGCCATGAATAGCCAAGGCAATTCTCAGCCAAAAGAACAATGCAGGAGGTATCACAATACCTGACTTCAAACTATATTACAAACCAATAACAATAAAAACAGCATGGTACTGGCACAAAAACTGACATGAAGACCAGTGGAACAGAATAGAGGACCCAGTTATAGCCACACAACTATAACCAGCTTGTCTTTGACAAAGGAGCTAAAAATATACGATGGAGAAATAGCAGCCTCTTCAACAAAAACTGCTGGGAAAACTGGTTAGCAGTCTGCAAAAAACTGAAACTAGATCCATGTATATCACCTTATACCAATATTAACTCAAAATGGATCAAGGATCTTAATATCAGACCACAAACTCTAAAGTTGATACAGAAAAGAGTAGGAAATCCTCTGGAGTTAGTAGGTATAGGTAAGAACTTTCTCAATGAAACCGCAGCAGCACAATAACTAAGAGATGGCATAGATAAATGGGACCTCATAAAACTAAAAAACTTCTGTTCATCAAAAGAAATGGTCTCTAAACTGAACAGAACACCCACAGAGTGGGAGAAAATATTTGCCAGGTACACATCAGACAAAGGACTGATAACCAGAATATATAGGGAACTTAAAAACTAAATTCTCCCAAAACTAATGAACTAATAAAGAATGGGCAAGTGAACTAAACAGAACTTTCTCAAAAGAAGAAACTCAAATGGCCAAAAAACACATGAAAAAATGCTCACCATCTCTAGCAATAAAGGAAATGCAAATTAAAACCACACTCAGATTCCACCTCACCCCTGTTAGAATAGCCATCATTAGCAACACCACCAACAACAGGTGTTGGTGAGGATGCAGGGAAAAAGGAACCCTCTTACACTGTTGGTGGGAATGTAAACTAGTACAACCACTCTGGAAAAAAATTTGGAGGCTACTTAAAAAGCTAGACATTGATCTACCATTTGATCCAGCAATACCACTCTTTGGGATATACCAAAAAGACTGTGACACAGGTTACTCCAGAGGCACCTGCACATCCATGTTTATTGCGGCACTATTCACAATAGCCAAGTTATGGAAACAGCCAAGATGCCCCACCACTGATGAATGGATTAAGAAAATGTGCTATCTATACACAATGGAATTTTATGCAGCCATGAAGAAGAATGAAATATTGCAATTCGCTGGTAAATGGATGGAATTAGAGAACATCATCCTGAGTGAGGTTAGCCTGGCCCAAAAGACCAAAAACCATATGTTCTCCCTCATATGTGGACATTAGATCAAGGGCAAACACAACAAGGGGATTGGACTTTGAGCACATGATAAAAGCGAGAGCACACAAGGGAGTGGTGAGGATAGGTAAGACACCTAAAAAATTAGCTAGCATTTGTTGCCCTTAATGCAGAGAAACTAAAGCAGATACCTTAAAAGCAACTGAGGCCAACAGGAAAAGGGGACCAGGAACTAGAGAAAAGGTAAGATCAAAAAGAATTAACCTAGAAGGTAACACACACGCACAGGAAATTAATGTGAGTCAAATCCTTGTATAGCTATCCTTATCTCAACCAGCAAAAACCCTTGTTTCTTCCTATTATTGCTTATACTCTGTCTACAACAATATTAGAAATAAGGGCAAAATAGTTTTTGCTGGGTATTGAGGAGGTGGGGGGTAGAGGGAGGGGACAGAGTGGGTGGTATGGGAGGGTGTGGGGGCAGGGGGGAGAAATGACCCAAGCCTTGTATGCACATATGAATAATAAAATAATAATAAAAAAATATTATAAGAAGCAATTTTTTTTGGCAATACAGGTGTTTGAGCTCAAAATCTCACACTTGCTATGCAAATAGTCTACCACTTGTGCCACACCCCCAGTTCTTTTTTATTTTTTTCAGATAAGGTCTTATACCTTTTGCCTAGGCCAGCCTAGGACCACAATATTCCTACCTATGTCTTTTGCATAGGTGGGATTACAAATGTGCATCATTACCCCAGCTTGTTTCCTGAGACAGAGTTTTGCTACCTTTTTGCCCAAGTTTACCACCAGTTGTGACCTTTCCAAAGCCTCTCAAGTAGCTGGGATTGCAGTGTGAGCTACCGTGCTTATGTATGAAAGCAATTTGTATCATCTGTTAATGTGTCTTTTCTCAGATATATGTCTCGTACATTTTCACCAGCTATCTTGATTACTTTTTCATTAATTTGTGAATTTAAGGAATTCAAAACTTCATTTTCAATAAAGTCCACTAATCAATATTTCCATTAAAGTTAGTGTTTTTGTGTCCTATTGAAGAAATCTTTGACTAATCCAATGCCATGATGATATTATATTATCTTATGTTGCTTTCAACATTATATATTACTTTACCTTTACTTTTGGTCTATGTCCATCTAGAATTTATTTTAATATCTTGTGTGAAATAATGGTAATTAATTTTCTCTATGAATTATTTAGGTGACTCAGCACCAATTGTTTTGAAAGTCCATCTTTTTCACATTGCAATGACATAATACTTTTATTGTAAATCAGGTTTTACTATGTAGGTGGATCTGTTTCTAGACTAGCTCATCTACATTTCTATTGATGTGTCAATACCACACTACTGTAATTGCTTTAAAAAAATATGGATATCGTATGACCCAAACATCATATCTAGTTCAGACCAAAAGAGATGAACATTCCAGGTCTTAAGATACACACCTAAGTAGGTCAAAGAAGAAAACAAAGTGACAAGTGTGAAGTAATTGGAAATCTTTCTGGATTTTTATTGACATGGGCTAAGAGATCCCCTAAAGTTACCTGAGAACAAATAAGAAAGGAGAACAAGAAAAAAAAAAAGCGTAGCAGAAATTTAAATGCCTAAATGTCTGATCTGAAGCTCCAGATGGTCTGCAAGGCAGAAACTAGACCCTAATTCTTTCTATAACCTCAGCATTCAGAGTTGGAGGATCTTATGCCCTTCCCCACTGAGATCCAAACATTTCACTTCCAATTTACACAACATGATACATCCGTAACTTTATCTCTTACCTTATAATTTTACCAAAACTAATTGCCTTAAATATTCATCTGTATCCAATTTTTATGGAGCTATGCAGGAGGCTAACTCTATTTATGTGAGCTAACCTTTAGAGAATCAATCAACCTCCTACCCATATTACATTTGATAAGACTTCTCAATTATTCCTTAAACTTACTTTAGAATCCTTGATGCAACCAAAGTCTCCATTTGTAATTTCCAATTTATATTACATATTATGCAGACTAGTCCTCAGCCAGCCATCCACACATTCATCCATTTAAATGTCAGTGCTAATTGTGCCAGGATATGGTCCAGGTACAGAACAATTGTGTGCCCTACCTTCATGGCTGCTTGCTACAGATCAGATTACTTGCTGGGTGCTGAATTCCCTATGTTCAGTGACTGTCAAATGCCCCCTTAGTGACACGAAATTACCTCTTTGAGCCTAGGTGACATTTTATCATTTCTGTTGGCAAAGATTTAGAAGAGCAGACATTGGGAAAAATTTAACAATATGTCAAATATCAGTAAAATAAGGTGATAGGTAGCTGATGAAGGATGGATAAATATGCTTTAATAACTCTTGATAGACAGTTAATATCAGAGGTGGTCTCTGAGAATGGGAACCAGAGAAACAGAAGTCACTGAGGTGAGGGAGATTTATATATATATATATACGTGATTTATATATATATAAATATACGGAGATTTATATATATATATATATATCTTGTTTGGTGAGCATTTTTGGTGCTTGCATTATCCTTTTAAAATTGTTACTATTCAATGAATGATATGTAAAATATTAATAACAGTTATTTCTGTTTCCTCCTATTGAGTGATATACGTTCTGTTTTCTATTTATTTTAGTTATATATTTGGCTTTAGACAACTACACAAAGCAGACAAATAAGTAGCTATGCATGGTAAAAGCCTAATTCCCAGGTACAATGAGTAAGGAAATAAAGATTATATTAATGATTTCAAATAGGGCATTTTAGCCTGGCTGTCCAAATATCCTTACAGATGAAATAGAAACCCTCTGGGAATGTTCAGTAGATACATTTATATTTAAATATTAGATTAAAATATTTAAAATACGAATATAGATCTTTTTATATCTTATAGTCAATGGCCTACCAATATTAAAGAAGGCTTTTTTATGTAAAAGGGGATCATTGCATTTTAGCCTTTTTAATAGGTGTGAAATGAAATCTCATAATTTCAATTTTCATTTTCCCAAAGATCACCTTTTCATGCACTTATTAGTTGTTTATTTATCTTTTTATGAAATATCTATTAAAATTTTATCTTTATTTTTTCAGTTAGGGTCTTTGTCTTTTATTATTGACTTATAAATGTCCTTTGTATAGTTCAGATACAAATCCATTGTCTGATACTTGTTGCAAGTATTTTATTCCAGGCTAGGAATTGTATTTTTCATTTTCTTACTGGTGTGTTTTAAAAACAAGACAAAATTTTTTTCTGGGGGTGTGGCTCAAGTAATAGAGTATCTCCCCAGCAACTACAAGGCCCTGAGTTCAAACCCCAATACAACCAAAATTTTTTGAAGAAGCCCATATTGTCAGAGTAGGGATTTGTGGAGATCAGATGACTAGTAGAGGTTTAAGTCAAGTCTCTCTCACAATGGACCTCTAGTATCCCTGAGCCTAGCTTGTGTGGGGTTTTTTTGTTGTTGTTGTTGTTTTGGGTTTTTTTTTTTTTTTTTTGCTGTTTGTGGAATGCATAATTCAAATAGACATACTTCGAAATTGACAGAATTCATTCTTTCTTGGAAATGGACTTCAACTTTTATTCTATTTAGGCCTTCAAGTAATTAGATGAAAGTAAAAAGACTCAGTAAAGTTATTCAAAAAGGAAGCTTTAAAAGATCTCAATAAACTTAGTCCTTCATTTAGCTGAGACAAAGATATATGCACATGTTTTGGTAGTTCACTACAAAGACAAAGCTCATTCTGTGCAAGTGAGGCATCCCCGTAGCTACACCTGGAAGTTTTTGATTTCTCCATGTTTACATACTGTATCTCTTTCTTTCTCCATTGTACCTTACTTTGAACTAATTTACATCCAAAGATTCCTTTAGATATTTGACCCTCAGTAATTGCTGCAGATGCTATTTTAAAAGTTGTAAAAATGGATAATGAAATGATGCCTATGGTGCTTTACTGATCGTTTTTTCCCTATGGTTACATAATGATGGGAGATAACTCTTCATGCAAGAATATAGAGTTGTGTTTGATTTCTTTGCCTGAGACTCCTGGACCCACATCTTGCAGTATTGTCTAGTCAATTCATTGCAGCTATGATAGTCCTTGGCAGCATCAAATTCCTATACCAGAATTAATGAATTCTGTTCAGAAATGCTACATAATAGTACTTGAGTTCCAGAAGATTTTATCCCTGGAACATGATTTTAATATTCATTATGGAAATAAATTGTACCTATTTATGTACCAATATTTTTAGTTATTTTAGGAACAAATATTTGCTATGTAACATTATCTTCAGTTTGATACTGCATATAAAAAAAATTTTGTGTTCAGGGCTGGAAGCAACATTCAAATGGTGTATCACCTGCCTAGCAAGCACAAAACTCTGAGTTCAAACCATAGTACCATCAAAAAACCCCTAAAGTTCAATTTAACATTAAATTCTGTAAAGCATTTATTCCATGTAAGCTTAGTGACATGTAAGTTTCCCTGTTTTTAGGATTACAAAGGAAAAAGACTGGAAGACTGTCTCCAAATCAAATGTTCACAAACTTCCTTAAAAAAAGAAGACTATCACCACCCAAACCTAGATCTGCTTGATTCTTACTCTGTGGTGTAAGAGAGTTGGGGGTGGGAGATGATCATGTATAAGTTAGCCAGGAGGGTGTGGATATAGTGTGAATATTGAGGCCAATTCGATGAGTCAGAAATGAGAAAAAGGCTGAAAAGGAAGAAAGCTAAGATCACACACACATGAAAACCACAGGTATTGAGAGCTTTGAGGCTGGCCTCCCAGTTTGGGAATTTGAAGACAGCATAGAGAATCTTCACATAGGAGATAGAAATCAAAGTAACATCCAAAAGTATCATAGAAATAAGGATTAATCCAAATAAAATATTGACCTTTATACTGATACATACCAGACTAGCAGTGTTCATGTGTTCACAGTAGGAATGGGGTATAAAATTATGTTCACAGAATGAAAGTCTTAGAAAGAGAAATATAAGTGGAAAAAACCAAAACAAAATTTTTCAACATTCTTACTCCAACTATAATTCAAATCGTTCTGCTGGTGAGGATTATGTTGCATAGTACAGGATGGCAAATGGAAACATAGCGATCAAAAGCCATGGCTACAAGCATTAACATTTCAATGCCTATAAACATGTGAATGAAAAACATTTGAGCTAAGGACTCACTAAAGGCAATCTCACTGAGGCCGAAGTAGAATATGCCCAGCATGTTGGGTATGGTTGCAGTGGAAAGGCCCAAATCAGTCAGAGTCAACTAACCTGTAAGTAAAACATGGGTTGGTGAAGGCTGTGCTCAGTGTTGATCATGGAGAGAATGGTGACATTCTCCAGGGGGACAGTAAGATACACTGTACCAAACAGGAAGCCAGGTCAGAGACGCATATTTTCCACTAATGGGATTCCTAACAACAAGAACAAATACAAGAACTACTGTTTGAGGACATAATGGCAACATTTCACGGTCACATTTATTTGAAGAAATCTAGATAGGACTTCACAATACCTCACCAATACTGCAATTAATGAATTAGAAGAAAAACATGTAACTAGAACATTTTCTCTTAGAGTGCAGAAGAAATATGTTTTCCTTCATAGTTCCCTTTTCTTTTACTTCTCATTGCTACACATGTGAAGTGAAGGTGAATATTCATCAGTAAATGAATGACACTGACTAAATGAACATTGGACTAGATAATCTAAATTAACTTTAATTATGGTATAAACCAAGCCTAGTTGATATAAACCTTGCCAGTTGACACAGGATTCTACATTGGGCTCTTTTTAGAAATATTTACTTATAAATTGTGAGAACATGAACACTTTGATATGTAACTGATAATTGTAGGTTTCAGAGCATCCTTTAAAGATAATTAATTTAACTCGATATATGAGTCTTATATATGCCTCTAGGTAGCTTCCACGTATAACCAGTAGACTTTTATTTCCTTCACATTGCCATCTCTCAACTTTAACCTCCTGTGGATAACTTTCATCAAAATGTACTTTTTTGCTTCTTCAAAATTTGTGTTATCACTTTTTTATTTTGTCATCAGTAGATAAAGACATTTGTTTTGTTCTTTGGAGCAAAGACTTTGCCTTATCAGGTTATTGATTTTTACAAATTCGATGCAACACAATTGATCATGGATACACATTATTATGTTTCAGAGATATTGACACAGGTTTGTAGAACTAACCCATCATGTTCCGCATTTATTTCCCTTGTTCCTCTCAGCAACATCTTAGGATCCCATAACTCATATCATATCAGATTTTGTTCCGGAGTGAGAAATCAAGGATATCATGATCACTACTATCATCATCGTCCTGTCATAAGAAAAAGAACGATTGTCGAAATAATCATGCAATATAAAATGCTATTCAGATCAGCCACAGGAGGAAAACAGAACAGATTATAGTTACTGAATAAAATTCTTTTGTTTCATGTCTGAATTAGAAACAGATGCCTCATCCTCAACACGAAGCTTCTGTGTCACAGTTATCCACTCCTGAGCTTTTGTGTTGCTAAGGCATAAATAAAGGTACTTATTCCCTGCACATTTGTTTAGGCTCAAGAATTTAGTCCTTCTGCTTTTTTTCCTTTTTGGTGGTAGTGGGGTGTGAACTCAGTACCTTGCACTTTGAAGGCAGGCACTCTACCCATTGAGCCAATTCCTAAGCCAAGGATCTAGTCCTTTATTCAGTTTTTTGTGCTATAGTTACATCATAATCAGCACCCCAAAGATTTCCTCCCAATTTACTCCTTCTCACTCTATATTACTTCTTATATATTTTACTAATGTAATTGATCTAAATTTACATTTCTAAACAAGGGGAACCAAGGATGACTGGGTTCTTGATAATAATCTAGAAGGAATAGCCCTTTGAAGAGACTAAAAAAGTATTAATAATAGGAAATATGACATCTTTCTAAGTGGTAAGGAAGACAGGAAATCACAAATACACAATGAATTTGAGATTATAAGAAATCAAAGAATACATTAAGATTAAGACAGATAGGGCCTTGTAAGATAAAAAAAGGGAAAGTCATATCTCTAAATGTGGAAATGTGCCTGTTGAAGGAGTCTTCTCTAAAAACAGAAATGAACCCGTTGGGGGCATCCCAAAATAGGTATGAGAAATAGAAATGAGGAACCAGCATCTTCCTCTTATCAATCTGGCAGGCTATAACTTAGTGACTCATTCTCAGAAAAGCTTTTACTGAACATAGTGCATTTTCTTGTAATATTCTCTCCCAGGACCCTCTTATTGTACATGATACTTTGTGTAGCTAGTTAATCAATGTCTGAATTCCCATCTAATTGTAAGCTTCATGAAGATTTGAGGGAGGAGACAGAGTGCTTTTGTTCAACAGGTAATTATTCATTTTAATTCCTGGTCAAAAGTTCTCATGTTAGAAGGATAGTAATAAAAATGGATAAACGAAACATGTTGAAACTAATCCAGGAATGGGAGGAAAGATGATAAAGGAGAATCATGGAAGGGCTGAATTCAACTATGATATAGTTTAAGAACTTTGGTGAATGTCACAGTGTACCCACAGTACAACAATAATTATAAAACAGAAATTGACGATGGAAACAAAGAAGGGTAGGAATAGAATCACACAATATATGTGGCAGCCAAGGATGGAGAAGTAAGGAAAACCGCAACCTTTATAAAAGGGCACTGTGGATGCATAAAGAAGATGATTCTGATCAGAAGTTTTCCTGACAAGGGAGCCATCAATAAGCCTGTGATGTAATAGAGACACTATGGGTCAGCCATTGTACGGAGAGATTAGTAAAAGGTGGTCATGACAGTCAACCAGAACTGGAAAGTAAAATATCAATGGACTTATTAATGCATAACATTATTTTCCTGGATATTGTTGCCTATTGTACTCTATGGCATCAGGGAAACATTACTGAAAAAGTTTATTACTTGTCTGTTTTCCAAAATCTGAGTTATGCATCTTTAACAGGTCAACATGTTGTCAGCATACATCACTACTCCACACTGACATGTCAAAACAAGTAAGATTGTGAAAAAGGCAAAAGGATAATGCTAGAGACTTGCACAATCTGTGGTCAGAGAATTATACCTGTGAGTGAATTCAAGAGGCATTTATAGAGAGTAAAACATACCTGAAGGAGTAGGAGGAAAAACTCCTGCAACATAGACTAATTCTACTTAGGATTACCAAGGGTTAACATCAAGTATTTATTTCAAGTTTTGTGATCAGATATGTTTATTTATAATTCATTCCTTCAAGAAGTTATGTGCTATTTCCATGGGTAATATTAACCACTTATAAATATGCAATCAAGTTTTAATTTTAGACCTACAGAAATTAAGAAAGCTTTCTAAATCAACTTCCTTTAGAATGAGATTAGAAGGTGGCATAGTAAAAACTGCCAAGAAAAATGGAAACATTATTTGGGAATATCACAGAAAGAATATATACTGTGTCTTGCCTGAATAAGCAAACAATCATGGTGACTGGCTTTCTTACAAGAAAAACGGGTTTTAAGAACTGTCTGGTCTACCATTATCATCTTGACATAATGAATTTCATCAGTCACTTTATGTCCAGGGTAATGAAGTGAAATAAAAACAATATACTTTTCCATGACAATGTTTCAGCAGAGACAAAAACAATAACACTGCCAAACAAAGGTGTCCTTCTGGCTGACATGAGTAACTACAATCATCTTATCAAATAAAGCTTTAGTCCCTCTCTTTCCCCAACTCTCTGTATAAAAATTATTAAGATATATAATAATAGATTTAGCCTTTTTTGAGAAAACTACCTGTTTTTGTAAACTACCCCAAAACAAGATCAATTTCAATATCAAACTCTTCCTGACACCCTCTTACTGAGGCCACCATCATTTCATCACTGTGTATGGTCTCCCCTCCCACAGCAAGTCATAAATTCTTCTCCCTTTTTTTACTATAAGTGTATTCCTAGTGGTTGTTGGCTAGAAGATGTCAGTATTGCTTTTGAATGAGAATATCTGTTGTTCTGTGTAGTCACCAGCAGTAGGCATTCTCAGAGCTGTTTTGTTTTGTTTTTTAAAGTTTTATAATAGTTGTCCAGGGGGTTTCATTGTGATGTATATGCATACAATGTATCCTAGTTTGTTTCATCCCCTCCATTATTCTCCCTCTTCTCCCTCCCTCTTCTTAAAATGGCTTCAATAGGCTCAAATGTTCCACAGTTATACATATGTAGGAAATACATCAACCACATTCACCCTCCTTTACCCTCTTCATTTACCCTCTCTCTCCTACTAATACTCTCCCCTTAATATGACCTGGTTTATATTCCTGTCCTTTATTGTTAGGGAGAGAGAGAGAGAGAGAAAGAGAGAGAGAAAGAGAGAGAGAGAGAGAGAGAGAGAGAGAGAGAGAAGGAGAAGGAGAAGGAGAGAGAGACTGAGCAGTGGTTTCTCTATGAGTACAGTGTCAGGATTGGCTAGATTGTGCTGAGGCAACATCCAACCCCTCCTAAATTTCAGTGTGTTAAATAGTACTATATGACCTAAAAAAGGGGGGCAGGGACTAAAGGGGTGAGGCTCAGGTGATAGAGCACTTGCCTAGCATGCATGAGGGCCTGGGTTCAATCCCCAGTACCATGAAAAAGAAGAGCAAATGGCTTTAATACACATTTCCTAAATATGTGCAAATGGTCAATATACCCTCTAAAATAAGCTCAACATCATTATTCTTTAGGAAAATCAAAATCTGAAACACAGTGAGATACCACTGTATCAGGAGGATAGTTATAGTCTTAAAAGCTGTAAAACAAGTGTTGGAGAGAATGTGAGAAGTAGGAACCCTTATACAGAGCTTGTGAGAACTTAAATTTACATAGTCACTATAGAAAATGGTTCAGTATTTCCTCCAAAAGTCCAACATAGAGTTATCTTAAGGCCTCAAATTTCACTTAGTATTTACCCCAAAGATTTGTAAACAGGTGTTCAAAAAAAAACTTGTACCAAAATATACATAGAAGCACTATTGATAATAGCCAAAATATGGAAACAATCCAAATATCCACCAGCTGGTCAATGCATAAACAAAATGTGACCTATCTGTATAATGGGGTATTATTTAGTCATAGAAGGAATAAAATACTGCTGCATGCTACAGTATGGATGCAATTTGAAAGCATTAGGCCAAGTGAAAGAAGCCAGACACAAAAGGCTACCAAATGCATTCCTCCATCTTTATGAGCTTATCTGGAATAAGTTAACAGAGAAACTCCATAGAGGCAGAAAGCAAAGCCATGGTTCTCAGAAGCTGGACAGAGGGAAGAATGGGGAGTGACTGCTTAATGGATACAGCAGTTAGTTCTGGAGTGCTGAAATTTTCAGGAACTAATACTAGTGATAATCATATAACATTGTGAATGTGTTAAGTGCCACCAAATTACAAACTTTAAAAAGGCATAATTCACTATATATATATATATATATATATATATATATATAATTTTTCTTAAAGTTACTTGTTATATACATGCCCAATAGCTCAGAGGATTAAGGCCAAGTAATCCACAGACTGATAGAAGGATAAGAAAGAAAAATGATGGTGGTGAAGTATGCCTATAATCCTGCTGCTCAGGAGGCAGAGATTAGTTGGATAGCAGTTCAAAACCAGCCCAGGCAAAAAGTTAGTGAGACCCCATCTCAATCAACAAGCTGGGTGTAATAGCTGACATCTGTACTCCCAGCTATGCAGGAGGATATATATATAGGAGGATCATGGTCCATGAAAAGCACAAAGGGCAGGAGGCATGGCTCAAGTGTCTGCCTAGCAAACAAGGCCCTGAATTCAAGCCCCATTACTGCCAAAAAGAAAAAGGAGGAAGGAAAAAGATAAAATTGTACTTGTCATAATTACGATGTGAAATACAATAATAGACCAAGTAAGACACAGAACAGTCACCAAGATTTCTCCAGAGCTTCTCCTCAGCTGGTACAATGACTAAGGGGAATTTCTCACTTTAGTAGGAGACTTCTGGCACCTGGAGTCCTCGGAACACACACACTTTGCTAACATCTCAGGGTATATTGGTATTCTTTTAAGGCACACTTACTATATAACTCCCTAAAACAGAGGAAGCATCATGGTAAGTCTTTGCAATGTATGCTTAGGACTGGAATTTGGGTTCACAGAAATTGAGTTATTGAGTTAAACCTAGATCACTAGAGTATAGAATAAAGTGGTGTATTTTGATGGTCTAGGGAGAAATATAAAGAGGAATATATTGGAAAACATTGGGGATAAAACTACTTGCTGGTCATCACTGATATTTTTCAGATATACATGCACTTTGTTTACACCATGTAATAATACAGTAGATAGTGCTGAACCTATTTCTATATGAAGCTGAAGCTCAGAACATGATGTAACTTACTTAAGGCTGGAAAGTTGAGAACAGATTCAGGACTGTATCACAGGCCACAGTGCCAGAAATATTACATATCCTGTGATTTTGCATATTTTTCCTAATCATATTGCCTTCATGATACACAAAATGAAAAAAAAAAATCCATAGTAGGCAACGGATAGAGTTATAAGCTGAATATTTTATACTTAGAATGACTGCACACACCCTTGATATAGAAAAATATGCAATATGACCTTCAGCCCTTAGTTATTAATTCTTCATATTTCATACATCAAAAGAATTAAATTACTCAAATTCTATTATCAGAAGACCTGAATTTACAATTGAGTTCAGGGTCGAAGATAAGGCATGACATAAAAAACTTAGATATATCAGTAGCAAAGAATAATTTTGGAGAGGAGAAGCAAATATAAAGAATTTGGCTTTGCCCAGAGGAAGGTATGTTCTTTACTCTTGAATTCTTTGTCATACTTGCTACGAGTGTTTTCATTAAAAGTGGAATTGAGAAGAGGATCCAAAATGGTGACTGGGACACAGATGCAGACAGTGTGAGCTCTGTGAATCAGCAACCTTGCTGAGATGCTGGAGCCACACCTGACAGAGTTGAAGCACAAGGGAGAGATGAAACTTTGTCACTCAGAACCTCTAGCCCATGGACGACTTCTCCATGCCATGATACACTGAGAGAACAGGAGGGTAGCCACACCCATGCTGCTGCTGCAGGCTGCCAGCTGCTGGCTCCAAATGTGCTTGGGAGACCTTCGGCAGACCAAACAGGTGAAAGCCAAGTGTCACACAGTATCCCTCACCCATCCCCAGGATAAACCAGGACAACCCCCCTGGACAAACTGATCCACCCCCCCCAAAAAAAAACTGAGTAAGTAACAGAACTGAAAACTGGCGCACAGTGGAGGAGGCAGGGGTTGCTGAAAGCACACCAGAGAAGGAGGGAAAAAATAAATGCAATCATAGGAACCCTACATAAACACAAAAGTGAAACAGAGAACAATATAAATAGGGAGATAAATGAATTAAAGACGAAAAAAGATAATACTAAAGAGGAAGTGACCCACGACCTGGAAAACCTCAGATAAAAGAATGAAATAGAAACACAAAACAAAATGGAAGGTAACTCCAGCAGATTAGAACAAGCAGAAGAGAGAATCTCAGAATTTGAAAATAAAATGGAAATTCAAGGAAAAACTGAAGAGCTATTAACCAAACAACTTAAGACCTGTGAAAGCAATATGCAAGAATTCACTGACTCCATCAAAGACAAAACCTGATATCATGGGCATTGAAGAATGAGAAGAGGTGCAAGCAAAAGGTATTTATAATATATTCAACAAAATAATATCAGACAATTTTCAAAATCTAGAGAAAACTACACCCATTCAGGTACAGGAAACCTCCAGGACACCAAACAGACTTGAAAAAGATAGAACTAACCCATGACATATTATCATTAAAACAACAAGTACAGAGACTAGAGAAAGAATATTGAAAGCTGTAAGAGAGAAAAAACAAATAACATACAAAGGTAAACCCACCAAAATCACAGCAGACTTCTCAACAGAAACCTTAAAAGCAAGAAGAGAATGGGGTGAGATCTTCCAAGCACTGAATGAAAATAACTTCAACACTAGGATACTCTACCCAGCAAAACTATCATTCAAAATAGATGGAGCAATAAAACTCTTCCATGATAAGCAGAAATTTAAGCAATATGTGACCACCAATCTACCACTACAAAAGATTCTTCAAGGAATTCTGCATACAGAAAATGAAAGCCAACAAAACCATGAAAGGACAGGCAGTACCAAACCACAGGAAAAGAGAAGGCAAGAAAGTACAGAGTGACATTGATTCAGCTATACACATTCAAACCCTTAAACAACAAAGATAACCAAATGACACGAATCACCACATACCTATCAATACTAACACTGAATGTTAACAGACCTAATTGCCCCATCAAAAAACACCCTTTGGCAAACAGGATTTGAAAGGAAGACCCAACAATCTGCTGCTGACAGGAGACCCATCTCATTGACAGAAACAAGCACTGGCTTAGGGTGAAAGGCTAGAAGGAGATTTACCAAACCAACAATTCCTGATAACAAGCAGGAGTAGCAATACTTACCTTAGACAAAGCAGACTTCAACTTACATTCATTAAATGAGATAAAGAAGGACACTCCATACTAATGAAAGGGAAAATACACCAAAAGGGAATAACAATCATCAACCTATATGCACCCAATGTCATTGTGCCCAATTTCATCAAACATACTGAAGGCCCTAAAAGCATATATAGACTCCAACAGAGTGGTAGTGGGAGACTTTAATAACCCCTATCACCAATAGATAGGTCATCCAAACAAAAAATCAATAAAGAAATTCTAGAATTAAATCACACCATAGATCAAATGGACCTAATTGATGTCTACAGAATATTTCATCCAACTTCTGCACAATATACATTCTTCTCAGCAGCCCATGGAACCTTCTCCAAAACTGATCATATCTTAGGGCACAAAGCAAGCCTTAGCAAATATAAGAAAATAGAAATAATCCCCTGCATTCTATATGATCACAGTTCATTAAAACTAGAACTCAACAAAAAAACAACTGTAAAAAGCATGTAAACAGAGGCTGAACAACACATTGCTCAATGATCAATAGATTAATGAGGAAATTAAATGATTCCTGGAAGTTAATGAAAATGAAAACACAACCTACCAAAACCTATGGGACACAGCAAGGGCAGTCCTAAAAGGAAAATTTATAGCCATGAGTGCATATATTAAAAGGACAGAAAGATCTCAAATCAATGACCTAAAGCTACATTTCAAACTCCTAGAAAAACGAGAACAAGCAAAACCCAAAACAAGCTGAAGGAGAGAAATAATAAAAATAAGGGCCCAAATCAATGAAATAGAAACAACAGCAACAAAAAAAAATACAAAGAATCAATGAAACAAAAAGTCTGTTCTTTGAAAAAATAAATAAGACTGACAGAATCCTGGCAAACCTGACAAAAATGAGGAGAGAAAAAAGCCAAATTACTAAAATCAGAAATGCAAAACAGGGAGATAACAACAAACACCACTGAAATCCAGGAAATCTTCAGAGACTACTTTGAGAACCTATATTCTAATAAATTTGAAAATCTTGAAGAAATGGACAGATTTCTAGATACTTAAGACCATCCAAAATTGAACCAAGAGGGTATTAATCACCTGAATAGATGTATAGCACAAAATGAAATTAAAGCTGCCATCATGAGCCTCCCCAAAAAGAAACATCCAGGACCTGATAGATTCTCTGCTGAATTCTATCAGAACTTTAAAGAACTAATACCAATGCACCATAAAATGTTCCACAAAATAGAAATTGAAGGAAAACTGCTAACTCATTTTTTGAAGACAGTATTATACTCATCCCAAAACCAAAGACACCTCCAAAAAGAAGATCATACACCACAACTAAGTTGGCTTCAACCCAGGAATGCAGGGGTGGTTCAACATAAGCAAATCTATAAATGTAATGCAGCACATTAATAGAAGCAAAGACAAAAACCAATTGATCATCTCAATAGATGCTGAAAAAGCCTTTGACAAGAGTCAACACCACTTCATGATAAAAGCTCTAAGAAAACTAGGAATAGAAGGAAAGCACCTCAACATTGTAAAGGCTATACATGACAAACCTACAGCCAACATCATACTTAATGGTGAAAAAGTGAAACTATTATCTCTAAAATCAGGAATGAGTCAAGGCTGCCCACTCTCCCCACTCCTATTCAACATAGTCCTGGATTTCCTAGCCAGAGCAATTAGGCAAGAAGAAGAAATAAAAGGAATACAAATAGGTAAAGAAACTGTCAAAATATTCCTATTTGGAGACAATATGATCCTATACCTCAAAGGCCCACAAACCTGTACCCCAAAACTCCTAGACACCATAAACAGCTACAGCAAGGTGGCAGGATACAAAATCAACTTAGAAAAATCATTAGCTTTTCTATACACCAATAAGCAGCAAACTGAGAAAAAATATATAGAAAAAAATTCCATTTACAATAGCTTCAAAAAAAATCAAATACCTAGGAATAAACTTAACAAAGGATGTGAATGACCTCTACAAGGAGAACTACAAACCCCTGAAGAAAGAGATAAAAGAAGACTACAGAAGGTGGAGAGATCTCCTGTGTTCATGGATTGGTAGAATCAACATAGTAAAAATGGTTATACTACCAAAAGTAATCTACATGTTTAATGCAATCTCCATCAAAATCCCAACAACATTCATCACAGAGATGGAAAAATCTACCTTAAAGTTCATTTGGAAACACAAGACAAGGTGAATGGCCAAGGTAATACTCAGAAAAAAGAGCAATGCTGGAGGTATCACGATACCTGACTTTAAACTATATTACAAAGCAATAGCAATAAAAGCAGCATGGTACTGGCACAAAAAAAGACATGAAGAACAGTGGAACAGAATAGAGGACCCAGGGATGAATCCACACAGCTATGCCCACCTTATTTTTGACAAAAGTGCCAAAGACATATCATGCAGAAAAGACAGCCTCTTCAACAAATGTTGCTGGGAAAAATGGTCATATGTCTGCAAAAAACTGAAATTAGATCCATGTTTATTATCCTGTACTAGTATCAAGTCAAAATGGATCAAGGACCTTAATATCAGACTCAAAACTCTGAAGCAGAGATTAGATAGAATTAAGTTTGATTTGAGAAAATAAATGTGGATACAATGGAGAAGCTGCACCCGACAGGTAGAAATAGAAAACTAGGAAGTAATCTTCTCATCAATACCAGACCACACCTGAGTCTCTTTTTGGACCTTAGGCAATAGCACTTTCTCTATGTTAACAACTAAACAGTCTGATGTTAGAAGACAAAAATGCCAATTTATTATCTAGTATATTCAGTTGTCCCTTTATCTCTTTCTACCTACATCCAGGATGAACAGAGCTTACAGAATGTCATGATAGCAATATCAAGTCTACTTCATCATCATCCAGGAAGGAAGACTCTTGGGAAGCACTACTTTTTTCTGGCTGAGGACAATAGAATAAGTTTTCTCAAGAAAGGGTGAAATTTTATTCACCACCAAACAAAAGAGTAAACCCATCTCCCCAGATAATCTGTCCACCATTAGTGATAGACTGGGAAGGGCACTCATGCTGGGTTGGAAGAAATTGCTCCTATTACCTGCAGGTGTGCACATTGCCAATAAACAGAGTCTAATGTGTCTGTCAGGGATCTATTGCTTCATCATTTCTGAATCCCCAGTGGTAACAATGACCAAACTGAATCAGGAGTCAGACATTTCAGTTAAACAAAGCTAGCATTTCAAAGGCAATTTCCTAAGAAATCATATTGATATAAATTTGTCTTCATAGTTTCTGGAGAACACTAACAATATCATCCCCAAACTTACTCCTCTCCAGCATAGTTTTCTTCCTCACATTTCATGTGACATTTCCCCTCCACTAAGAATATATGTCTGATACTGTATTTCTCTGCAGAAGCAATAGGGAGAAACAAAGAGTTAGTCTTAATAATCCCTAGGCCCAGGTTTATACCCAAATGATTCTTAAGACTAAGCTTGGGGATTCTTGGGCATGCCTACATTCACTATGAAGTTTTTCTACATGCGACCATGGAGGCTTGGAGCACATAGGCTTGAAGGGGCTCCAAAGAACCATCTTTAAGAACCTCACTGATGCTGTGATTCTGCTCCAACTGGGGACTGGGCTAGGAAATATTAGAAATAAGTATACTTGGACGGGATAAGTTAGAAGTTACAGAGAGGACAAAGAGAAGGAAAATGAGAACTGAAGATAACAGTAACCTCCTTCTCTTTGCTGATGAGTCATCCTGAGCACCATTCTCTTCACAGAACACAACACCTGGGATTGGTATGAATCAAAGGTGAAGACTGTGATATACCAGTCTTCTGAGTAGTATGCAGAATTTCTGATTTTGTCTCTTTCTGTTCCCTTTATCATCATCATCTCTATTTCTGCCTATTTTTTCTTTTTCTTCTTTTTCTATTTCTCTCTTTCTCTCTCTCTCTGTCTCTCTCTCTCTCTCATACACAGACACACACACACACACACACACACACACACACACCATACACCCAAGTACACACGTACACAGTACATTAGTCTAACCAGAACTTTACAAATATAGTCATATGGTTATGACCACAACTGTTGTCAATAAGAGTGAAAATTGTTCAGGTTAGCAAATTGAACTGTTGGCAGAAAACAAGGGCAGCAACTAGGCTTATTATTGTTCATCTAGGACAGAAGAAAACTTGCCAGTTACTGTAATATATTTGGGGTGTTGGTGAAGGTGTGATTGGTGTCAACATTCAAATATAATGACATAAGTATTATATATTTGGTCTGTACCATTGTTTGCTTTTCTCTCTTTCATATTCCTATTGATTTATAAATTGGCCAATCTATCTTGGCTCCCTAGTTACCACTCTTTTATGGAATTATTTACAAGACTTTGATGCTGTAAACCCAATTCTTTTGCTCAAGCAGCCAGACTACACTTGCTTCTCTGGCCTCCCTCACAATTCAGTCTTAAAAGTGCTTGAGTAGAGATGAATACCCATTCTCATCAACTTCCTTTGACCCGCCAAGGTTGGGAAGGTTGAAAGAATGAGGAAAAAACATAGTTCCTTTTAAATAGCAAAGTAGGATTATATTAGCATCAACAGAAACCCAGAGCTAAGTATAAATTCGTGACCTGGCACCACTCCTTCACTTGGCTTCTTCTGTGAAAACCTTCCTTCACACCTCCTCCATCTCATCTTTTAGCCAATCATGGTTTAATTATAAATAATGATCTTTAAAAGAAGTAAGTAGCTCATTTCAGCTACCAAATGGTTTTTATAGCATCTTGGGTTAAAAGAAACTAAAATATTAGGAGTCATTCATAGTGTAACTACTATTTTTAGTGTACTTTTTGAATTATTTCCTTGACATACACTGATCTTATTTAATGTGAAAATGATAACATTATTTAGATTTATTTCTCCCAAATTTATATGAAAAAAAAAACTGATCTGGAAAGTAAAGGAATTTGCCAAGGATCTCCATATAGTAAATGGCATAGCAAGATTTCAAACCACTTTTAATCTGAGTGGTTTCAAAGTCCAAACAAATTCTCTTAATATTCTACTAGAATGAGAGACAAAGATGCAGCTGAGTAAAAGGAAATCACAAGCAATGTGGTCTCAGCACTGCTGTGCATTGCCAGAGACGATCTCTGAACATTGTCATTTCAGGTTTTGAAGTGGTCTGTGGGACTGGAATCTTTGACAATGAGCTCCTCTAGACTATGGTGAACCTATTACTTTATCCTCCACAAAATCTTTTCAAATTATCGGCTACACACTGTCTGCCTATGCTGGTAGCACACAGCTATACCAGAGAGAAAGCAAGCCTTCTGTCCAAACCTTTGAGAGGGAAGGTGTACTGATGGTGATGGACTAAAGTAAAAGATTACTCCCTGGAAACTTTTGTCTGTGCTAGTAAAGGGTCCTGTTAAAAGCCACTGCCCTGAAAATGAGACTGATTCTGAACTTAAATCACACAACATCATTCTAGCTATTTCCTGAGATGTTTGCAACTCAAATTCCACAAACAACCGTCCTCTGATTTCTCAGCCTGGGATCTTTCCCTCAACACTGGCGAACTTTCCTCTTCCTCATACAAGGACTCTCCAGCTTCTGAAGGGTCAAAATATGCTTCCTTTCTGCTCATATAGGACAGTGGATTATTAACTCCTTTTCCTGGATGCCTTTACTATGCAAGAAGTACCAGGTAAAGTTAGAGGACAAATGATATGTTCAATGATGTACACAATAAAACATTCTCTTTCTCTCTCTTTCTCTCTCTCTCTCTCTCCCCCCCACACACACATGAGGGCACACACTGCTAACCAATACTCATATGTCAGTATTAGAAATATTAAAATTGAAATCTCCTTGTTTCTTGCCCTGAAGAGCAATTATTATGTCAGTATAAAATAAAGAAGTCAGGTTATGTTATTTTTTTTATAAAATTGTCCAATGTCCTGGGGACACAAATTATTAAAAGAAGGTAATTTTCTTTGTTATTTTCAAGGAATCAAGAAAGATTCCTTAACAAAAATATAATTTCAGTGTCAACAAAACTTGTTACATATTTGATCTTTTCATACCTGAAGCTAGACATGATTTTAGACATAAAATACAACTTTATGATATTTATTAGTGTTACATGTTGTAAGGAGGACAAACATAATTTGTCTCATAAGTATTTTTAGAAGAATTTCAGAATACTGTAGAATAAATAGGAGGCTGGGAATATGGATTTGGGAACCAAGGCTGTTCCATAAAATGAAGAAACATCAAAAATAGCAGTGTTCTCATAGAATGAACACACTGGTCAGAGTAGCAGAGTTAGAAATGAGGGAAATTCTAAGAACATCTCATTAATCTTCCTTATGTCATGTTGACTATACTAAACCCATGAGGCAAATCCCTAAATTTATACCAAATCAAAACACTAATGATGATATACAGAAGCAACTCTCATATAGATTTTGGAGTTTTTAGCATTAGACTACATTTTCAGGAACATTGGATATGGTAATTTCCCCAAAGTAATGGATGAAAGGAATGCTGTAAGATGTGAGTATACAGTACATCATGAAATGCTTCCATTTCTTTCACAGATCTTATGAATTTGAAAAAAACTGAAACTATGAACAATATTTCCCAGAATGGATCTCAAAACAAAACAACCCATATTGAACGATTTGATCAATTACCCTTAAAAAGAAGAGAATCCCTAATGTTTGTAAATGAACTACTTACGTATACATTCAGCTCTCTGATTGGTGTTTTCCATCTCTCCAGGACCTTGATAAGAGAAGATCTTGATGAAAATTACTTAACAGGAATTTATTGACACTTGCTAGAAGAATGCTTTCTATTAATAATACCCAGTTCCATCCTCCCTTTTTCATCCTTTTAGGAATACCAGGACTGGAAACTTTATATATCTGGATTGCTTTCCCATTCTGTACTATATAACTGATTTCTCTTGTGGGGAACATCACCATTCTCTTTGTGATCAAGACTGAATGCAGTCTCCATCAGCCCATGTTCTACTTTCTGGCCATTTTTTCTATGACCGATCTGGGCCTATCCACATCCACCATCCCCAAAATGCTGGGCATCTTCTGGTTCCATCTTCAAGAGATCATCTTTGGGGGCTTCCTTGCTCAGCTGTTCTTTATCCATATGTTTACAGGCATGGAGACTGTTTGCCTAGTGGTCATGACTTATTACTACTTTTTTGCCATCTGCAACGTTCTCCAGTACACCACAATCCTCACCAATAAAACCACCAGCCTCTTAGTCTCTATTGTTGAAAGAAATTTAATTCTTGTGCCCCATTTGTGTTTCTCATTCTGCGACTGTCTTTCTGTGGGCATTACATCATGCCTCACACATACTGTGAGCACATGGGTCTTGCCCAGTTGGCTTGTGCACCCATCAAGGTCAACATAATCTATGGGCTCATGGTAATTTCTAATATATTGTAGACATTGTCTTGATTGCCTCTTCCCAGGTGCTTATCCTTTGAGCTGTTTTCTGCCTTCCCTCACAAGATGCCCAGCGAAAAGCTCTCAATACTTGTGGTTCCCATGTCTGTGTCATACTGTGCTTTTACACACCAGCACTTTTTTCTTTTATGACACATCGCTTTGGCAGAAACATTCCCTGCTACATACATATTCTTTCGGCTAATCTATATGTGGTTCTCCAACATGCCCTTTACCTATCATTTATGGTGTCAGAACCAAGCAGATTTGAGAGTGGGTGGCAAAGATATTTGTGCAAAAAGAATAGTTCTATATAAAGCTTGTGTAAATCTGCCTACATATAATTCAAATATTAAAAAGCTGATCTTCTTTTAAATCTTTTATGGCACTAGACTATGGTTGTCAGATTTTTCATTTTGATTAGAAGTGGCTTAGTGTTGACAGATATCCTAAACTATCTTTATTACCCATTGTCCCCACCTCATTCCATGTATCTGGATAAAGGTTACTGAGACCATGCTGGAGGTAATAGTGGTTTTGGAGTAGACTCTCTTGCAGTAAGTTATGAGAATTCTCTCTATTTCTCCTTATATGTTCTCTTTAGGTAAGCATGAATCCTCAAAGATATTGATCTAATAATATTTTTGTAGATAAGGCTTAATCCTTTATTCAGTGGCAGTGTCTGAATTATAGCATCTATTCCACCCCAGCTTTCTATTATTTACAATAATTCCAAATTTTCTAGTATCCCAAATATCTATAATCTTTGATTTATTTTTATTTTAACGTGCTCTCATTCTTATTCTCACTATCATTCTTGCTCTCTTTCTTATTTCTGATTCCTTTTCTCTCTTTTTTTCTTTTCTTCTTCATTATTTCTCCATTAAACCAGGTCTTGGTGAATTGAGGAATTTGACAGACTACTGTGTAGGTATGAAGGAAATGCAATATTTTTTTAACATGGTACACTGTCATTTTAGATGTGAATAACAGTATGTGCCCCATGTCTAATTTCAATTTTATTTTATTTTAAATATTCCATTGTTTGATGTACCATTTACCTTCAGATACATAGCACTTCATAAAATTTAGAAAACAATATTGGGTTCATTCTATGGTTTAAACATAAGACAAGGTTCAAAGTATCTCTCTGATATCAAGCTCAAAATAATCTCAGAGTAATTTATTAATCCTCCAATATTTAGTCTCATTTACAAGCTCCAGATGTGGCTGGGGAATGTGGTTTGCTTTAAAATAGGTCAAAAGGGCACTAAACTGAAATTTGTGACTCTTGCATAGAAATAAGAAGTGCCCTCATGTCCTATATTTAACAACCGTTATCTAGGTCTATATGACAATACAAAACACTCAGAAGTACACCCAAGTAGATTAGTATAAAATAGGGGACAATAGATCCAAAATACAAAGAATGTTATCTCTTCAATTTCTGTGAATATTGGCAGTTCTTATTCTGAAACAATAGCTAAGCACAATTCCTGCCTTCTATAATACCTTGTGGCATTTCTTGTCTACATGAATGAATCATACTTTAACTTTTACACCCTAAATTTTATGAAAGCATTGCAAATTTATTTTCTTATGGATTCCCAATGTATTTCCAGTGGTAAAATTGGAAATTCATTAAAACCTGATCTATCCCTTTTATCTTACAAATAAAAAGACAGAGGCCCAAAGAAACACAAACACTTGTGTGTACATAAAATGTACAAAGTGGACCCATCTTTATCATTGTTCTCATGTAACAAGGGAAAGAAGATCACCCAGTAAATTCTCTTGACAAAAATCTTAACTCTTATGATTTAAGTAGAAAATATTTTGTGTGTGTGTGTGTGTGTGTGTGTGTGTGTGTGTGTACCTCCAACATGGGTCACAGGTAAAGGTGGCTTAAAAAGAGGAGATGAAGAATAGCCTATGGTTGGTGTTGATAATTAGAAAAGACTACAGAAACTTCAAGTATCAGTGCAAGTAGAATAGTACTAGTGAGTAAATTTGGTCCAGTTTTTATTACTGTACTGTCAATGATATCTGTACCACACCTAAACATGATAAATAAAAACAAACTCTATTCTTCTACCCATGGTATTAAAGGGTCAGTGGCATGTATAAGGCAATTTCCTGTTTAAATATATTTGTGGGAGTGGGAAAATTCAACTATCATCATGACAGCATGCCCAGTGTGGTTGGAGTACACAGCAATTCTGACTCTGAAATGGTTCATGACCAAATGCAGTACAAGCTTAGACCTAGCTGAACAAAGCTGCTGTCCTAGGATTCCTTGTCAAGGAAATACTGTGCTTTGGAGTAGTCACCTCAAAAGTTTCTAAGTCCATTTATGATGCATGGGCTCAGCAAGGCTCATGTGCAAGGTGCCCTGAGCCTGGACAAAACATGTATAGCTCTGATTCTCTTCTTCAGAGAACTCTGTCACTTTCTTCTTCCTACACCCACCAAAGTCAGCCATTTTTCTTAAAGCTCTGTGGACCATGCCTGGATGGTCCTGGGATCCCACAGCTAGGAACAAAGAGTAGTTTGGTGAAGAGACAAAACTCCCTGTATAGTTTTCTTTCATAAAATTCCATTAATTGAGGCCATCACACTAGAAGGTTGCTGTCAAAATGATTTGAGATGATTATCATGCATGTCAGAAATAAGATACATTTTTGACTCTGATTTTCCAAAGGCCTACTGCTGAATCTTAAGTTCAAGCAATGTGCTACAGCTATATGGCAGTTCTCATTCATTCCGGTTCAAATGCTCATGCTATCTTCTATTATATCACAGTATTAGAAATATCTTTAAGATAATTGGGATGTCACAAGAGAGACAACGCTACTCAGAAGTCAATAGGCAAGGCAAAATTTACTTCTGCAGAAGGGTGCACCACACCAGGAAGTCTGGGAAGTATGCACACTGGGCAGCAAGTCCTCAGGGGTTTTATCTGATGCCAAGCTGTCCCTCTCCTACCCCTAGATTTAGCAGGCTTTGGGCTCACAGACTACGTGGTTGGCTAATTAGAAAGGGACCTGGTTAGGAGGGGGTCTTGGGAACAAAAAAGTTTAAAAGTTCAGAGAAGAAATAACAATTTTCAGTTATCAGCTTCCAGAAATAGGGCATCTAGCGGAATTCTTGCCCCAGTTCATCTGAGGATAACAACTGTTTGTTCTTAACAGAAAGTTTTATCACATTAAACAGAGTTCATGAAGTAAGCATATGGGAGGAGAGTTAGTGAGACTAACATTTGTAATACCAGTGATTACTGATTAAATCCTTTGACAGAAAAAGACCCAACCAAAGTTGATTTTCAAAACAGAAATATCCTGCAATAATTAGTAAAGAATAATACTTTGAAGGAAAATATATAAAATATTGACCTTCAAGTTTTTATTCAGAATTTTCCTTCTTTGCTTCATTTATGGCAGCAAGTGTGCATGCTACACAGTCCTGGGCACTTGGAAAATGTACTGCAGTGATAAGTAACCTCCTTTGCTCTGAGGCATCTGGTTGACTTCAGAAAATAGAAAGTACCAACAGGAGGGTAGCAGGAGAACGCAGTCATGATACTTGTTCTGGTTCCTACCTGCTCCATCACTGTGTGTCACTATGGGCTTTGTGAGCTCCTCACAGTAAATCTTAGTTTAGACAAGTTTCTCCACCACACTCTCTGGGTTTCTAGATTCTAGGAACCCCTTCTCCTCTTTGGGATGATTAGTTATAAACATCTCTACAAACACTATCCCTATTGTCCTTTTTGGGTTCACTGAACTGCCTATATTCTTGGATAAATTTGATGAAAAAGAGGGTGGGATGGGATTTGAGTTGAACAGTACTAAAATACATTGTGCTGAAATACATTGTGTCTATTTATAAAGATGGCACAAGGAAACCAACTGAAAGCTGTTGAAAAATAAGGGAAGGAACAGGGAAAAGAGAGAGCAGTAGAGGTGGTTAAGCTGATCAATGTACAGTATACAAATGTGTGAAATGCCATGGTGACACATCTTTATAGAATTATTATATTATTAAAAGAAAGTTTAAGGGGCCCACTTGAGTTTGGCAATTATTTTTCTATTAAAACAGCCTGTATATTCCTCTATTTAAATTTTATACTTAATTTTACTTTGAATAATAAAATGTATAATATATGATATTATATATACATAAATAAAATTTTACTGGTTCTTATTGTTTACACTGACAAAGGCTTGGTGGTACTGGGGTTTGAACTCAGGGCCTCACACTTGCTAGGCAGGTGCTCTACCACTTGAGCCACTCCTCCAGTCCTAATCTTTGAACTCCAATTTCTTAAAGTTTTTGAACTGCACAATGGAGTATTATTCAACAATAAAGAAAAACAAATCATGTTGTTTTCAGGAAAGTTAGAACTGGAGACCATAAAATAAAGTGAAATAAGCCAGACTCAGAAAGACAAGTATCACATGTTTTCTCTCATATGTGGAATCTAGGGAGAAAAATGAGATCATAAAAGTAGAAGAAGGAATATTTAGAAAAAGGAAGTGTATCAGGGAAGGGGGGATAAATGAGGTTAATTGGGGTGAACATGCTCAAAATATTCTATATTCACGTATGATAATATCATGATGAAACCCAATAGTTTGCACAATTAATATATGCTAATGAAAAACTGAAAAAGAAAAAACTCATTGCCTTTGTAATTTAATGATTTGTCTTTAAAATGCCAGGGCTGGGACATGACTCAAGTGGTGCAGTGCTTGCTTGGCATGCAAAAGCCCTGGGCTCAATCCACAGTAAATTACCAAAAAAAAATGGCAGTCATTAAAAAAGTCACCAACATTTTGTCCTACCCTTTTTATCATAAAATAAGTCAAAGCTTTTTGAAGAGAAATCAAATTTAACCTAGGATCTACACAAATGAAGATAAGATTAACCTAAAATAACTTGAAAACTTGCAGTTAGGGTGATAAGTCACAGGAGAACTTCCATTATTTGTTTTAAAAATGTACTTGCTTGAACACTAAATTTCCATATTCATCAAATATAGAAAGCAAGATTTTGTTGATTTAACTTGCATTTATTTATGAACCAATTGTTAATGTTGTGCAATTCATAGCAGGAACTCAATAAATAGAGATTAATCTGGGAACATTGACTTGGCATATGTGTATTACTGACATCTAGTGGTCAGACTAAGCACATTCCTGGATAAATTAAATGAGAATCCTGGTAAATTAAAAAAGTAACTGCCCATCTTTTCTATCTGTTTGGTTGGTTGGTTATCAAATATCAATAAGTTCTATTTCAAATAAATAGTAAGTATATTGTTTATTTTAATAATAATTTGGATCTATTTTCAAACACTGTGCTATACTAGCCAAGTGCATAATTTCATTTCATTGTGAAAAAAAACATGTGACATGTGTATTGTCATTTTTATCACCCCTGTGAATCTATAAGGAAGAGAATGAGGCTCAAAGATGTTAAGAAAGGTTTTTATCAGCTATTAAATTATAAGAAATGGAGTAAAAGTTAAGTTTACTAACTCCTAAGTGTTAACTCTGGCAATAATGCTGTTGAAAAATTATAATAATGATTATTTATCAACCAACTTTTAACAAATAGTTGCTGAGCATTTTCTAGGCACTATCCTATTACATCATTACACCAATCCTACTAGTTGACATAATTATTTCTTGTTTTCTATGTGAGAAAACCAAGACTTGGAATGCACATTAAAGTATCCAAAGTCAAGATAATATAGGTGGATCGAAAGCCATGTCCTAACCTATATATTAAACTTCTTTCCTTTACAAAATATATTTTACATTAATTAATAAATTTTAGAGTGTGACACTAAATGCTCACAAAATCATGTAATTCTTATCATTGATGTAGCTCATTGTTTGTAAAACTGAATAGAATCATGTCTCTGCCACTCATTAATGTATGTGTATTTCTGAGATAACCAAGGAAATGCTGAGGTTTTCCTATAGTGCTCTTTTCCTGACTTCACTGCCCCTTTGTCAAATATAACTGTTCACTTAGTGCCATAGTAATATTTAAAGTGCTGGTGTGAGGCTCTATGACTCTGAGTACCTGGCCTCCTAGGACCTGTTCAGGGAAGAGTACTCACAGGAGGATGCAGACACCGGGCAACTAGAAGTTGCCTTGGACCAGAACAAAGAGATTCAGCCTCAAGGATATGGAAATTTTCTGATTCAAATCCAAGGTTCAGGGACAAAGCCAACTGTGTTGAGTCTTCTCCCAGGGGACTAGAGTTGTTGTGTAATTCCTTGGCCCTTGGCCCTGACTATTGAGATCTCAGTCATATGCCAGTGCAGTCTGTTGCATCCAGTCCTTCACAGACGACCTCCGATTATGAGCAGAGGTAGGTGAGTCAGTTCTGGGTTATTTTGAAAGAGGGACCCAAGGACAGTAATTGAGCTCCAGTAACCCAGCTAGAATCTCTGTAGATAGATGGATGCATCACCAAGATATGTGTGTGTATATATACGTGTGTGTGTGTGTGTGTATGAGTGTGTGTGTATATACACACACAAAGAGAGAGAGAGAGAGAGAGAGAGAGAGAGAAGATGTTTTGAGAATAATCTGGCTTCACTGTTGCAAATCAGACACTAAACACAAAAGCACACAGTTAAACCACCCTAGTCACAAATAAACAAACCAGTTTCACAAATGCAATAGCACATATGTAGGCATGAGTATATGAACAAAGAATGTTGTATGCAAACATGAGGGAAATACACATGGTGATTTATCAGCTGGCACATACAAAGTCTGTCCTTTCCAATGTCCTTCATTTTGTCATCTCAGAAGAGAAGTTTTGAGTAATTAGTCAGGCCGATGGAAAGGTAACTCTGTATGTCCAAAAATGGGGGAAAGATGGGTTGAAAGACAAGAAGTCTAAGATCCTGGGTAAAGAATCTATTGAATATTCTACCTCAAACATGGTAACCAGTCACTGATAAAAGCTCATCAGAGCTTGATATAAAAAGAGGGATTCAGAAAGGGAAAGAGAGAGGGTTTTGGTGGAGAAAACCTTAGATAATATATACAAAAGTGCTCATTAAACAAAAACATGTTAAATACATTAATCATAAGGTGATGAAAGTGGTTTCCAGGAGAGGCAGTGAAACAAACAATTTCTGCTGGTATTGGTTAAGCTTATTGACCAGCACATTCTGGATTTGAATTATTTACAACACGAAGCCCTTTTAGAAAGTTTCCTACAAAGAATACCAAAACATGGGAGTATTACAATGACAGTAGAAATGTTCTTTGAGGCCAGGAAGCAAAATATTGCATTGCTAGCATTTAAGCCGTATGAATTTGAGGCCTTTTCTGACTGAATGGTTTCTGTTTACCTGCATTTGGACCAGTACCTACGACTATGTAAGCACTGTATAAATATTTGTAAAATGAGTTAAGGGATTAATAAATGGGAATGGGAAACTCTGTGGTATAGCAGATGAAGACAGAGAATGAGACTAAATTTGCAAATAATTCTGGATAAAGGTCATCAGTAGCAGTTAGAACATGGAAAAATCTCCAAGACATTACAATTTTGACACATGAGTGTATATTGTGTATTGCAAGAATAGTATAATAAGCAGGTCCACATGAAATACTTCCCCAAAACCTATCCTGAGGCCATCTTTTTTTCCCCTAAGGGCCTTCTTCAGGTGCCAAAAGAGAACTTCTCAAAGTATACATACCCTCAGATACACTGCTTTAGTACCACAAGCCCCGCTCTCTTCTTTTAGGATGCAAATCAGTTCTTCTCAGTCTCATTTTATAAATGTGATTGTATTGATCCCTCAAATGTTTTTCAAGGATGAAAAATATTGAGGCTGGGTGTGACTCAAGTGGTAGAACAATGCCCTAGTGAGCATGAGGCCCAGAATTCAAACCCCAGTACCATCTACATAAATAAAATTTTAAAGGTTTTTAATAAAGGAAAAAAATCAAAGATCATTGGTATAAAGTAACAAATTAGGGAAAAAGTTAAGATAAAAGATGCCTTGTTAACACAGTAATTGCAAAGGGAAAGAAAAATTCATTTAACAACTATTTCTGAGAATTAACCATACAAAACAATTTTAAAATTTCTGGTCAATCTCCATCACTAGCAGTATGGAACAAGATACCATCATCCTCCATCTGCAAACAGTGACAACCTTCTAACTGATCCAGATGCAATTGCACTTGCTATCTTTAATAGGCTTTGACAGTGCAAACATAGTGATGGTTGTGAATTGCAAATCAGAAAAAAACTTAAAATCCTACAGTCTCTTTCCATTGTTTCTAAGACAAAAATAAAACACCTTAAAATTAACCAGAAGAGCCTATATGATCTTTTATGGCTTCTGTCTCATCTCATCTACCCTGTACTTTCTTTTTAAACCCTGGTCATACTGACATTTCACTCCCTCATATTTGCTATGCCATTTTCCCACAGACCAGTCTTGCACACCCTGGTCCACTAACTAGACATGTTCTTCTCCCCTGAAACCCTTCTATTTAGGAATTCTCATCCTTTAATTGTCAATTGACTTAATACCTCTTCCAAAACCCATTCCCAGTAAACCCTTACTAGGTTAGTAAGCTTTTTGTGTACGATAACTACTCTATGTAACTCAGTTGCTCTTCACATTTATTTAAGGTATGGGATTAATGTTTGTCTCCCTCAGTAGTCTATTTGACAATGAGTGAAGGACCAGGAGTTTATTTTGTCTCTTTAACACCTTGAACACCAGTTCTAGCTATGAAATGGTCACTAATGATATTAAGTGTGCTTGAGTGGAAAACTGACAGGAATTGAGGAGGATTTGAACTCAAAAGTGAGGGAATATAATCAGAAAACTATTTATGACATCTTGAAGCCTTGTTTCTTGAATAGTGTGTGTATAACATCATTAATGAGAATTAAGAAAATAGAGAAAGAAATGGTTCCAGAGTGGAGTGGATCAACTCAGAACAGACCTTATTAAATGAGATATGCCTCAGTTACATCTGTAGACATTTTGTAAGCAGTTGGAAATATATAGATAAAACATTGGGGAAGAACTTTTCTAGAAACAGATATTTGAGAATCAGTAGGAAAACAATGTGACACTTGCAGTCAGGAAGTGAAATCAATCACATACTTGTGAGGCATACTACATGAGTAGAAGCTGTGGTCCAGGATAGACTTAAAGACAAACTGAAAGACAACAAGGAGTAAAAAAAACTTCAAAGAGCATGTAAGGATTAGAAGAAAAATAGGATAGAGAAGTATCTCTTAATCCAAGACAGAAGAGCACTTCATGGAGATGAGAAGGATACTAACAGTTTGGTTCCTGGATTGTAGTTAAATTGACTTGAAACCCTCAATTTCTACTGTCCAGACAATAGAAAGAATGCAAAAAGGTTGAAGTCTACTTTGACCACAAGGGGGAGATGATAAAACTGTAAAATAAGTTAGGATTGGAATCTTCACTGTCATTTTACAAAATACCAACTTTTTTCACCAGAACTTTGGGTAATTACTGCAAATTTTCTTCTTGTGGTTCAGGAGTCACCAAACATTTTCCATAAAGGGAGAAAGAGTACATGTTTTCAGCTTTCCCAGTCATCATGTGTCACTCACAGATACCTCTGCATGTAGAATAAATGCAATAATAGACAATATGTAAATGAATGAGAATTATTGTGTTCAGATGAAACTTTACTTACTAAAACAAATGTTGGGTTCAGGATACAATACAAATATACTTGGAAATGTCATAATGAAACTCTCCGTATAGATATCTTAAACACATATGGGGCCAAATTGGGTCCATGGACCATAGTTGTCCCCAAAAGGTGGAGATTTCACTTGCTTCCATAATGTAACTGATTAAAAATTTACTTTGCATATTCAACAACAAAGAAAGGAAATCTTAGAATTTGGGTATAGAAATAATTTTTCTCACTGATAAGAGAATAACTACAAATATTTCAATTGTTGAGTTTAATTCTGATAAGATTACTGAGGTTATTGTGATTGGTTTGTTGTGACAATGTTAGTGGACAAATTCAAATTCAAATCAGTTTAAAACTTTAGGTGAACAATACAATACTCCAGAGCTAATAATTCATAGGGTATTATTCTTGTAATAAGTATAGTCTTAAAGTTTAAAAAACAACCATTGTAACGGAAATTGCGTGTCTCAAAAAAGGTCCTGGAAACATGTTGCACAAGAAGCAATGAAAATATAAAATTAATCATAAAGCTCTCTCTCTCTCTCTCTCTTTCTCCTTCTCTCATTCTCTCTGTCTCTCTCTGTCTCTCTCTCTCTCTCTCTTCTCTCTCTCTCTTGAATAAGAAATTATTCAAACTTTACAAATCCTTGGAAACATGTTGCATGTTAATAGCGATACAAAATGCTTTGTATGATAAATAAAATAATTTAAAGACAGCAAGTGCCAAGTGGAGTGAAAAGAGATGGGCCAGGGAAATATTTCTGCCTCTCTTCCTCATCAACAGTGATAACTATGATGATGTTACAGTTACTTAAAATCCATATTGCAGAGCAGAGTGAGCACACCACAAGTCTATAAGTTCCAGTTGTCAAAATAGCTCCATATAATATACTGATTAGGTGATCAGAATTGTTACCCTCAGTTTACACACTAAAAAAATGGCCGAATAAGCTGGGCATTGTGGTTCATTTATGTAATTCTGGCTACTCAAGAGGCAGAGATCAGTAGGATCACGATTTGAGTCTAGCCTAGGCACAAAATTAGCAAAACCAAATCTCAACCAACAAGCTGGCCATGGGAGTTGTACGCTGTTATCCCAGTTATGCAAGAGGCATGGATAGAAGGACCATGGTCCCAGGTCAGCCTCAGACAAAAAAGAGAGATGGTATCTGAAAAATAACTAAAGAAAAAGGACTGGGGCATGACTCAATGGGCAAAGTACCTGCCTAGCAAGAGTGATGTCTTGAGAAGAAAATGTAATATCACCAAAAAATTACTGATTAAAAGCAGCAACTATTGAGTCATATATATGGATACATACATATATTCATGTACATATGTTCAAATAGTAATATATATGTAAATATATACTCCCTTGGCCTGAGCCTCATTTATCTCCTTTATAAATGGGGACAGAAGCACCAATTTCATATCTTTTAATCTTTATTTAAAGTAATATTTTAAAGGGCTGAAAATGTTTCTGACACTTCTGGCTATACTTTTCCCCAAACAAAAACTTAATTGATTATCATTTTTAGTAGAAAGTGAAGTTAAAAGAATTGCCTGGTATAATGGCTGCTGAGGCAAGTAACAGAGCTGAATAGAAAGGTGACTCTCACAAAGGGTCATTGGTGGTGAAAGGTACTGATAGTGACTTTCATATGATCAGACACCATAAGGAGAAAAAGAATGGACTAATACAACTCGGGGAAAGAACAAATCATAAAGTAGCTTCTTCTTCTTTGGCAGTCATGGCACATATTTACAAGTGACTCCACAGTCAATATATGCATATGCTAATCAAAATGGCAAATGCCATTTTACTTCTAGAGCAGTCCTTGCAGCCTGTGTTATAGTCAAGTCATAACCTTAAAAAATTTCATACCAACATATTAAAATTCATTGCTTCCTAGCAGCATGAGGGCAAGATGACACATGGTAGTGGTATAAATGTGTTACTGTCTATACCCAATAAGCCAAACTTCTGTCTGTATCCCACTCATGGCCCTGAACCTATCACAAAATATACCCTTTGAAGTTTCTAATCACGTCCTGTCTCATTTGCATACCCCCTGCCATGTTACAAATAGCATCTATTCCATAGTGGCACTTACAGAACTACAACAAAAGGTACTATATTTAATGGTTACAGTAAACTAGACTACAAACAACTTAGACATACTATCATCCATTACTATTTTAGAGAATCTAGTATCTACAACATTAATACAAACTGCACTGTTGATAAGTTGAGACAAGTGTCTGGCCTTGGGATTGAGCTGCATCTTTTAAAAATATACTAATACTGGCACTGCCAGTTTCTGAGTAGCAGGAAGCTGTTGTCTGTTAATATAATGCTGCATGAAAAAAGTAAGAAAATCATAAATCACACAGGCTCTAAAAGACATGGGAGCATCCTGTGTTTTCTGTTTAAATAAGGACCATAATATAGTGAATGATGGGATTTGTTTAGTTCTAGGAAGGAAAAATTGTTTTCCTAGAATTATGTAATAATCTCCAACTGTTTCTAAATTTCTTAATTCTATCCTATAGATCAGATCCAATGATCAGACATCTAAACCTCCACCGTGGATGGGTTCCACCCATACAGCATATTCTTAATTTCCCAGGTTTGCTTTCCAAGGATGCACAATCATTCTGCCAACACAAGACTGGTTGAGACATCATCTCCCAACTCCAGTCCAGTTAGGTTTTACACACACACACGCACACACTCTTCATCATAGCTATGCTTTACTTCCTGCCTATCAAATAAAAGTAACAATAAATAATTTCTACTTTAATATCATATGTAAGTTCTTCTTAGAGCCAGACATGAGAAGTATGACACTATTGTAAAATAGAAATTCTCTGCATGCTTTTCTATAATTGTGAAGTGAATATTTCGAAGTGAAAGTGACTGTTTAACTGTGCCTCACGTTCTCTTTCTAGGCCTCCTCTGCGTATTATGGGATTAAAGAATGGATTTTCTATTTCTCCAAGAAATAAGCAACATGCTATGAACGAAGTTAGGGTCTTTCATGTGAAGAAAGAAAACTCCTGTAAGAAACGTGGCTGTAACCTGTTCCTGCTGATATGCTTCCTACCAAAACTACACAGTTCCACTCCTCCTCTTTTTTTCTGATGGGGATCCCAGGACTGGAAGACATGGGAATCTGGATCGGCATCCCCTTCTTTGCAGTGTACCTAATAGCCCTCCTGGGGAACATCATAATCGTGTTTGTAGTTCAGACTGAACGCAGCCTCCACCAACCCATGTTTTACTTCCTGACCATGTTGGCCTGCACTAATTTAGGCTTATCCACAGCCCCCAGATGCTAGGTATTTTCTGGCTCAGTCTCAGGGAGATCATGTTTGGGGACTGCATCACACAGATGTACACCATCCACATGTGCACTGGCCTGAAGTCTGTGGTGCTGACAGTCATGGCCATAGAGCGCTATATCGCCATCTGTAACCCACTGAGGTATAGCATGATCCTCACCAACAAGGTTATAGCCATTCTGGGCATAGTTGCCATAGTCAGGACTTTGGTGTTTGTGACTCCACTCATATTTCTCATCCTGAGATTGCCTTTCTGTGGTGTCCGAAATAGCCCCCACACCTGTTGTGAACACATGGGTTTAGCAAAATTAGCTTGTGCCAATGTTAGGATCAATGTTATTTATGGTTTGATTGTTTTTTCAGTGGGATATCGACCTTTCTATAATTGGATTTTCCTATGTGCAAATTCTTCAAGCAGTCTTCCATCTCCCGTCCTGGGATGCCCGGCTCAAAGCACTCAGCACATGTGGCTCCCATGTGTGCGTCATGCTGGCCTTCTATCTGCCAGCCCTGTTTTCCTTCATGACACACCGCTTTGGCCACAACATCTCTCATTACATTCACATACTTCTGGCTAATCTCTATGTGGTTGTGCCCTGTTATCCATGGGGTCAGAAAAAGACAGATAGGAGAACAAATGCTAAGGATGGTAACCCTAAAAGATACTGACATCTAGCTCCAAGAGGATCTTCTGACAGTTCAGTAAGACAGTAATGAGATCAGACCATAAATAAACACTGGAAACATTTTTGTTTAACTCCTCTAGCAGTCCCAGAAAAGCCAATCCCATTATATAATCCTCTATGGCTGATATTTTCCATATACCCCATTGGAAGGCAGTGTCTCTACTTTAGTCCATAGAAAGTCCAAAAATACTCAATTTTTTGGTGGCACTGAGGTTTTGAACTCAGACCTCATGCTTGTTAGGCAAGCACTATACTACTTGAACTATACCTCCAGCCCTTTTTTCTATATTTACTTTTTAGTTAGGAATTTGCATTTTTTTTTCCTGAGCTGAGCTAAAGTCAGGATCCTCCTGCTGTCTGCCTTCAGCCTAACTGAGATTAAAAGCATGTACCACCATACCTAACACATTTGTTAACAAGGGTCGTCACTAACTTTTGCAGGGACTGGCCTTGAACTGTGGTTGTCATCCCCAGAATCTGGGATTACATCTGTGAGCCACTGCACCAGGCCCTTAAAATGCTCATATTTAAACTACAAAAATTCTTATTTATTTATTTATTATTTCTGTTGTCATGAAAACTAACAGATTCTTCAAGGGAGACAAAGGGTTTGCAAAAAGCTGTTGCCTCAACAACTACCTAGATTAATGTCTGTCAACATTCAGATCCTCTCCACTCACACATCAGAAACTCAAGTTTATGACTTTAAAAATGATGTGGAATTTCATGAAAGCCATACAGGATATAGTGGCAAGAGAAATTAACAAGGAGACATAAAATAAACATTTAAGATCAGGCTCTGGCTTTATCTGGAAGTTTGACTTGAGAATTACACTTAAAACTCTTTGAAGCCTGGCATGGTGTCACACCAGCACTCAAGTTGTAGGGTAAAGAGAATCATGCATTTGAGGCCTACCTGGGCTACACAGTGAAATACTGTCTCAGAAAAACAAACAAATGGAAAAACTCTTTAAGCTTCAATACTCCTGCCCATAGAGTGCTATAATGCAACATTAATTAGGCAATGTGAACACAAAAAGACTGTTGTAAACCTTTGCATCTTGTAAATAAAGCATTTGCAATTAAATGTTGCCAATCATAGTAACCCTACTGTGCTATAGGACATTCAAAGTTATTCCTCCTATCCAAGCATACCCTTATACTTTGTAATTATCCTCTCCCCATCTCCCCCTACCCTCCAAACTATCCCAGCCTCTGCTAACCAGTAGTCTACTGTCTACTTCTATTAGGTCAACTTTTATATCTTGCACACATAAGTGTGCCTGACTTATTTCACTTAATATAATGTCTTCCAGCTCTTTTATTTTGCTGCAAATGATAGAATTCTATTATTTTATGGAAAAATAATATTCCATTGTGTGTATACTTCATTTGCTTTATCCATTCATTTATCAATGCACATCACAGTTGATTCCATACTTTGAATATTGATGTACTATTTTCTTTTCCCTTGGCCATATACCTAATAGTGGAAATACTGAATCATATGGTAATTCTATTTCTAGTTTGACGAGGAACTTCCATACTGTTTTCCATAATGCTATGCTAATTTACATCCTCACAAACACTGCATGATATTTTCCCATTCTCTATATCCTCTCCTATATTTATTTTTTGTTCTTTTGTTAACAGTCATTCTAATTGAGCTGAGATGATAGTTCATTGTGGGTTTTACTTGCAAAAATATTTTAATTAAGTTTATATTTATTACCAAACCAAATGAAAATAGACGGAAAGATTTTGGGGTGTCTGACTTGAAAAGTTAACCACATAATATGTATTATAAAATTGACTTTGAGGGAAATAGAATAATTTCCAAGAGATAGGTAAAAGTCCACAAGAAACAAGTCTGGGTTATAATCAAAGGTACACAGATAGCTATGTTTAATAAGATGCTAAGAACAAACAAAATTATTTTTTAAAAAATGAGCTGAAAACCAATGATTATTTGTATAAGTGCTGCAAACAGTGACACTGATTTGAGATCAAACTGGTGCTGACATGGTAATTCTATATAACTGGCTTCAAGGTGAGTAGCAGCAGACATTAAGTCATTTATTGTTTGCAAATGTTTTCATTAGAAAAACACTTAGGTCAATTTTATAGCGTTAGTAATTATAACATTACAAGAACTACCAAATGCTTTCCTAACATTCCTATTCTTCACAACAAATATACAAAGTAGCAAAACAAGATTCAGATAAAGTAACCAGTTCTTTAAGTGGCAGATATGGGACTTGAATACTGTCCTGTCTCACCTCCAGCCTTGGCCCTTGGACATAGGGTGGGGAATAGTTAGAAAAATTCTTTACCATAAGACCAACATATCTTTCACCAGCCAAGCACTGCATAGTAAATTATGAAGAAGTAAGTTATGAGCAATTTTTGACATTTTTTTATTAAAAATGTTACAAGAATGGAGTATCTTGAAAAATTTCACTCAGATCTATTCATCATAGATACTGCAAAATGAGGAAGCTTCTCTAAATGTATTCTAAGTACTGTGAACTTGAAGAGGAAGATAGCCTTGAAACAGGGTTGTAAAACAGGGTAAACTGTCAATTAAAAGCTATAACCTCGGACAAAGCTGTGAGGAATTGCCCATTAGAGCCATGCAAAAGTTTGGGACCAAGATGAAAGGGACCATGCAGAGATAAGCACCCATTCCTGCCTTCCTTTGTCTCCACTTGTAAATAAACTTTACAAAGCAGGCCTCCCCTGCTGCTCTTATCTAAACCTTAGGTCTCTAACCCACTACTAGCCCTACTTTATGGGAGAGCACATTCCTTGTAACCTGATACCCTGCACTGCCTTTTAAATATCCTGTGAATCCTTTGTTCAGGGCTCAGACACTGGTACACGTCTGGGCCCACTAGCGTAAAAATTAAAATCTGAGTTCTCCACTCCTCCGAGTGTTGCTTGGTTTCTCCTCTGACAATATTGCCACAACAAACTATCAGTGTTGGTGGGCACATGATTGGTTTTAATGTATTATGCACACTTTTTATCAATACTTTTCTGGAAAACAAGAATTTGGTACTCACTAACATTTGGCTTTTAACCTTCTTGCCCTAAGGTTTTGTCTTCATATTATTACATTGATTTCATATATTTCATATCTTATATTGCTTTCTATTAATTATGTATTTTTATTTCCTAAGTTTCAAACCCTACCCATTCAAAGTTGTCTGAAACTCCGTAAGTTTCTAGGGCAATAATGCCTCCACTTTGGGAAACACAGGACATAAAGACCTAAGAGGAAAGCTTTCTCCCCCAAGAATAAGAAAATGCTGGACTCCTGACTTCCCAGCCTCTTCAGGGCCAATAGGGCTGTCTTTCCCTGGGGAACCAGAGAAAACTAAGCTCTAACATAAATTGTCCTCTCTGAAAGGCAGATGTAGAGTAGTCAGACAGATTCAGAAATATCCCTGCCTAGTAGAGGTCACTATCTACACCAGTAAGTTTGGCCCCATTGGCAAATGAGGAATACCAAACCATTCCTATCATAGTAGACATCTACCTAGAGCAGGGTTTGCAACTGGAAAAGCTGTGCAGTTGATGTATGAGGATTGTGGTTTGACAGGAAGTAGAGAAGAGCCCTTGAAAGAAATGGCATAACTCTGTGCCCAAACTATTGTGCTCTATGGGGATCTGATGTAGTGTACCATGTAAGAGATGTCTTGAGAAGCATTCATTGAGCCTTTTGGAGAGAATGAGGGAAAATGTAGATGTGGAAGGCAAGATTTGTGAGATTCCTAATCATTCTGCCTTAATCATAATTTTTTCTTTAGAAATTTTCACTAGTGATCTGAGCATGGTAGCACACACACAGCTTCTCAGAATATGAAGGTAGGAAGATTGTGGTCTGAGGCTGGCTTTAAGCAAAAGCATAAGACATTATTTGAAAAATAAAAACTAAAGAAAAAAAGGGGTGGGGGACATGAATTAAGTGGTAGAACACCTGCCTATCAAGCACAAGTCTCTGAATTCAACTATTAATAACACAAAAAGAAAAAAAATCTCCCTCAATCTACTTCTTACTTTCTTTCTCATTCTCTAAAAGTATTCACTCCTCTTTCCTGTCTCTGTCCTCTCTATTCTAAGTTTAGTCTTTTTTGCTTTCATTTAGTTTTATCTTTTTCCATCTTCTCACCACCAAATATTTCTTTAGACACATATGCTTCTCTTCTCCCCAGTTTTCCCATGTTTTCTCTCTGTTTTCCACTTATTCAGTCCAGATTCACCCCACTGTGTACAACTTACTCCTTACAAATAAGACCATGATTATTTATTACTCTGTATCCCCTATCTCTTGTCTCCAGGTCTTATTGAAAACAGGTTTGATATCAAACAAAATAATTTCTCCAAGATTAGCAGAATTCCCATAACCTTCTAATATCATAACTTGATACCCGTCAAGACTGTGGGAGAAAAAGTCTCTGCACAGGTTTATCTCTTCCTGATGCCAAGAGATCTTCAAAACACTGGGAGGGGTTTCTTCTACAAGCCCATTATTACGTTGGGCAAAGAAAACTAGCAACTAGCAACTGATAAAAAGAAGGAAAAGTGATAGGATTACAGGGCATAAGAAGAAAATCATGAATATTATACTTCTGATATAGTGTACATGATGTTTTTACTTTGTTTCAAATTCATTGGTAGAAAGCAGAAATGCAGTTGAGTTTGTATGTGTGTGACCTTTCACTATTTATGTATTTGTCCTATTAGGTTGTTCTGTTGTTCATGTTTTTTTGTTTTTGTTTTATTGCACAGTCCTTATATTTTTCTGGGAATACAGGTACATAGCCACAAATAAAGAAAACTTTATTTCTTAACAAAAAAAGAAAAAAATCATAGTGGTACTACCTGGAAAGTAAAGTTCCTCTTCAAAAAAGAAGCCAAGAATCCTGTGCCTAATGTGCAACTCTTTAGCTGGAATTCTAGTTACAAATGGCCTGCTGTGAACTGATTCTTCTTATTGTTTTGGTCATACTGATCTTTGATATTCTCTTTGTCTTTTGTTCCTGCAGGTACCCTATAATATGAAATCTACATGTATATTTAGAATAAATCAGGTATATCTAGATGTACTTCTCATTTACTTTCCCTACTTGATATTTATTGGAATTTTTGCCCCTGGTGGTTGATGTATTTCATCTATTCTGAAAAGATCAAAAGATTTGGCTTCCTTTTCTCTCCTCTTCATCCAGGGATTGTGATTAGAAGTATATTAGATAGTCTTATCCTATCCTCTATTTCTCTTACAGTATCTTCAGTATTGTCCAGTTTTCATTTTCTCTCCATCTTCAGCCTTAGGAGATTTCTCTGAGCTCCTATCCAACAGTTTGCTGACTGTCTTTAGTTGCCGCTAATCTACTTTGAAAATCATCCTTTGAGTTCATATTATCCACATTGCATTTTTCAAATACATTCAGTTCTTTTTCACATATGCTTTGTTTCTTCTTATGAATTCCAATGCTGTAAGCAAAACATTGAAATTCATACTTTATCTTCTAACTCCAAGTAAAAAAAAAGGTAGAGTAACTAAGCCAGATAAGAATACCATGTCTCTCTGAACTGTACTTCTGAATTTTCTGCTTATCTAGTAGAAGTTAATTCCAAAACATTCTCTAGTTCTGCCTTCTCATTCACAAATTATCACTTTACTTTTGGCTAATTACTACTAAACATATCTCTAAAATTTTTCTTTTATTTATTTTGAGGAGGTATGACACACTTCTTTTAAGCATATTCATTCCTTGCTTGTATTTTCAAGCTTATTCAGAGAGAAAATTTATTCAATAGTCTTTATCAAATTACTCCAGTCTAGCTTTTATAGATTAGATTCTGCTATCTATAATTTTACAGGCCTTTAATCATCATTTTTTTCTTTTTTAATTATTATTTTTACTGCAAAGAGACTGATTTCATCTGAAGGCTTTGTTTTGAAATTATTTAAGGATTAAGATGAAAGTTTGTTCCTCAAAAAATGATCTGCACTTGTTTCTGTCATTTTCTGGTTTTACTGCCAATCTAGGATAATATTCAATTTTTTTTTGAGCCAAAGAGTTGACATAAACTCAGGCTAAAAAGTCACATGGAGACTAGTCTATGGTTCCATGTTTACAAGGAAACATTCTCTTCTAGAAGACTGGAGGCAGTCAGTTTTCTTTGATTTTCCAGGTGAGAGTGGGGGTGGGGGGGAAGAATCTGTTTATTTCTAGTGCACATCTTCCCTGCAGATGAAATGCTGTAAAGAACTGTGTGGTACATCACCTAATTAATTCCCTACCTTCTCGAGCCTGGTTTTTATTCTTTTACTCATAAATTGATGTATAAATTGAATTTTTTAATTGACATACGAATTGTTCCAGAGTTCTGGAAGCCCAGAAGATAGGAAAGTGTTTTATGTCTACTTACATATGAAAATTTAATTGACACGAAATTATGTACAGCATGATGATTTTTTAATTTATTCATATGTGCATACATTTTTTGGACCATGTCTACCCCCTACCCTCACCCCTTCCCTCTCCTCCCTAGCCCCCCTCACATCCTGGCAGAATCTGTTCTGCCCTTGTCTCTAATTTTGTTGAAGAGAGGGTATAAACAATAATAAGAAAGACAAAGCATTCTTGCTAGTTGAGATAAGGATAGCTATACAGAGAGATTCCTAGCATTTCTTCCATGTACAAATGTGTTACATTCTAAGTTGATTCATCTCTCTAAGAGATGATTCATCTCTCTAAGTTGATTCTGGTTCCTGATCTCCGTCTCATGTTGACTTCTGTCGCTATAAAGTTTCTGTATTAGTTCCTCTGCAGTGGGGACATAAATATAATGTTCTGTGTTTCTTACCTATCCCCAAACCTCCCGTGTATGTTCTCCCCTTATCATGTGCCCCAACTCCAACCACATTGCTATATTTGCCCTAGATCCAATGTCTGCATATGAGGGAGAACATATGATTTTTGGTCTTCTGAGACTGGCTAACCTTGCTCAGAATGATATTCTCCAGTGCCATCCATTTACCTGCAAATGATAAGATTTCACTCTTCTTAATGGCTGAGTAAAATTCCATTGTGTATAAATACCACATTTTTTTAATCCATTTGTCAGTAGTGGGGCATCTTGGCTGTTTTCATAATTTGGTTATTGTGAATAGCACTGCAATAAACATGTGTGTGCAAGTGCCCTTGAGTAACCTGTGTTGCAGTCCTTTGGGTATATCCCCAGGAGTGGGATTGCTGGATCATATGGCAGATCTATGTTTAGATTTTTAAGAAGCCTCCAAATAGCATAATGTTTTGAAGCATATAATTATTGAGGAATAAGTAAATCAAGATGATTAATATGCATGGAAAATGGAGAGTAAAATGATGGTTACCACAGACTGGGTGGTTGTGTGCAGAGTTGGCAGAGGTGGTGATATAGAGAAATATGGTTAAAGGATGCAAAATTACCCAGGCATTGTGGCTCATATCTGTAATCTCAGCACAGGTGAGATGAAAGAAAGAGAATCAGAAGTTCAAGTGTAGCCTGGATTTCGTGGCAAGTTCCAGGAAAGCCTGAACTACATAGGAGACCTTATGTCAAAAAAAACTTATACAATTTATCCCAATAAAATAAAATGAAACTTTTAGGCACAAAATCACTAAGATAGAAGGAGTAAGTATAAGAGAGCTATTGTACAACACAGTGACTATAGTTGATGATACATTGTATTATTGAAAAATGCCAAGAGAGCGGATCTAAGTCATTCTCACCCTAAAAACGATAATTATGTGAGCCTAGATTTCATGATATGTCCTTGACCTCCATTAGGTAATGAAGTAGTTCTTACATTCATGTGAAGCATGGCTGTTTGGGTTGGAAATCAATATCAATGTTTTCTTTTAATAACTGTACTGCAATCGATCCCTAGCCTGAGAATTCTTTCTTTTTCACTTCCCATCGACATATTTGTGGCACTCAAGTATAGGTATTGTTATGGATATAGACACAGGTATAGGTACAGGTATGAGTATAGGTATAGGTTTAAGCACAGGTGTGATTGTGGGTCACGATGTCCAGCAGGGAGAGGAAGCTGAGCAGGTAGTACATGGGCTGGTGCAGAGAGGCTTCCAGCTGGATGGTGACCAGAAGAAGAGCATTGGCCCCCATGGCCAGGAGGAAGAGGAAGCTGAGTGGCAGGGACAGCCAGAGTTGCCAGCTGGGAGACGTGACAAAACAATTCAGGAGGAAGTCTGAAACCCCAGTGGAGATGGTATCATTGTGGTGTGCTTTCATAGTTTGTCATATCTTTCTACGACTTTCTTTTAGTGATCTGTAAAATTAGGATAAAAATTAGCTGGGACTCTAGATGAACACAGAACAACTTATTTTACCTTGGTGTAACATGTGACAGGTTGTACCTGGCCTAAATATAGGCAAAGTGAATTCATCTGTTTATCCTTGGTACAATGTTATTCAGACATTACTATTACTTGAAACAGTACAGAAGACTGATGTAATTGATTTCTCTACACATTTGATTTGATCAATGTTTATTTCCAATAGAATTGTTATATCCTTACAGAAACTAAAAAAGAATAAATTACTTTGTGACCAAATGAAATTCTAAATTTTTTAACCTATAAGTTTCTTCCCCTTTGTTTTCCTTTTAATGTCACGAAGACTACCAAATCTGAAATTTAACTATTACAGTATGATAAAATACTTGTCAAAACCTGGCACAAAGAAGGGACTCAGATGAATGTACCTATTCTGTGTGCCAATCCAATTCTGACCATTTAGTTGTATTTCTCTTACTTTAATTAGAGATTTAATTTATTGTACAATGGAAACTAAGTCTAAAAAAATGGTCTAAAAAGCCATTTTTATTTGTTAAGAATGGACCCTATGAAATAATTACATTTCCCTTTTACTTGTAATATGATATTTATCTTTGAAGGATTCTTAACTTCTGGAAGAACAAGTTTAAAAGAAGAACAAGCAATTCTACCATGTTATAAGCATCATTTAGCAGCACGAAGAGTTGCATCTTCTGATTGTAAAGGTGTAGGGTATTGGTGCACACCAGTAAAGTCTTTCCATCCCCTTTCCATCCTTTTTTTCCATCTTGAATGTAATGATCCAGACCCACACCCTCCAGATGACAGCTCAATGTTGCCTTTATTCTTCTCTCACTTAGTCTTTTCCCCTGGCATTCTATTAGGTACTAGGGTCACAAAACTGAATAAGAAACTATTTATACTGTCAAGGAAGTAAAATGGTAACCACTCTGCAGGATGATGGGTGATAAAAAGAACAAATTATGTGAGCAATGATAGGGTTGCACATAAATTATTATGAGGGGTTAGGGGTGAGCTGACACACTGCCATTGGGGAGAGACTGTAGAAAAGCAATAGTTAATAATGTGATGCAGCACCTCACTCATGTGCCCTAAAGGTAAAGATGCAATGTTCATCTCCCCTGGAATTCTGAAAGGGAGCCCAGAGAATGTTGGCAACAGTCAGGTCTTTCTGGGATTTCTCAAATCATACAGATCATGCAGTGTATTAAGCTTCATCCATTTAACATCCTATGAAGTGTGTTTTATTACCACCACTTACAAATGAGGAAACTGAAATTTCAAGACACATGTTTTAAGTCTTGTACTGTTCTAATCCCATTCCTATTATTTTAGAGTGGGAAAGATGAATTTCCTGGAATCTGCCAGGCCTCGTAGAATATTCTATCATAATATTTTTGGTCCATCAATCTTTTAAAAAAGAAAACAGACTTCACTCATGATACATTTAATGGTTTTACAATGGAATATGCTAGAGGAGAAATATTTTTGTGGTAGGAAAGGAGCGGCAAGAAAAAGTTGTAACAAAAGTAGAATTGTGCCCTATTTCCACACTGAAAGAAACATACTTTCCCTCCCAAAGTTTCAAATAGTGCAGTTGTGTACAGTTATGCCCTTCCTATTCTTCAGGCACAGCCTCAACCTAAAAACCTCTCTTCTTAGACTCTCCTTATCAGGAAGACCCTGTTAGTAATGTTGGCAGCTCTCAGTGACTGGAAGATGGGATTTCCTTCCCAGGAGTCCTCTCTTCACTCCTTCTGACTTCTGAGAAGTCTGCCAGTCAGGGTCCCCCACCAGATATATAGAAGAGATCTGTAATGTCTCCCAGTTTTTTCTAATGATAGAGCATTAGTAATGACCTTGGCAAATTCAAAATGAATCTTAAACACACAGCTTCATATGTGAGTCACAATACTCTGAAGAAAGTAGAGTAAGTTGACGTTTTTAACAATTTATGCAAACTACAATTTCGTGGCACCACTTGTCTTTTCTACAGTTTAACAAGTGGGGTCCCAATGCAGAAAAAATAGAAATATAAATACATTTTTCAGGACCAAGGCAAGTGGAAATATGCATACAACTGTGCCTGTGTCACCACAGTGATCCAGAATTGCATATATTATTTGATATTTTCTTTTATATATTGTTAAGTTTTTCTATCTCCTTTTCTCCATCTTAAGGATAGTTTTCTAGCATCTGGACTTTCTTTTTTCCTTTTGCTTGCAATTCTGATTTCTACATTCAACTGTTCATAGGGTCCAATTTCTTCTTTAATTACTTTTTTGTACCAGTTTTCATATTATATTCCTGAGTTTCACCCCAATGGGCCACTTCTCTCCTAAAGAGTTCAATAAAGATTGCAAAATTATTTCCATAGTCAAATCCTCCAATTTCTTTTTAGATTCATGCCTTCATACTCATCACCCTCAATCTCAGTTTTTCCTCTTTAGTATCTCGGTATTGTGTTTGATGGCATGGCCCAAGAAGAGTGAGACACAGTTGAAGAGGAAGATGTCTTATAGAACATAAATAGTACTCTCGTGTTGGTAACTAAACTATCTTCTCTACACTCTGTGTAGTGCGTTCACTAACTCTTCCTTTCATTTTGCCTTTTTCTTTAAATGAATTCACTCTCAGTTTGAGACATAAACTAATAGGAGCTGCTGAGCCCAGAATTTGTCATAATTGACCTGATTCCTGTTAGTTTTGCTTGTATTCATAACATGTGCAACTTCATGCTGTCAAAGCCCAAAAATCCCTTTAGCTACTATACTATCCAGTCAGCTTTTGTTGCTTATTATTTTCTGATTCACTGATCATGTCCTCAGGAAAATTTATTTTGCATTTAATTCTTACAAACCACAGCCCCAAATCTCAGTATAACCAAGAAACTTTTTTCTCTCCAGAGATCACTAAGTATTCATGTTTCCTACTTAGAATCAGGGAGAATCTGGAACTGGCCTTTGGCAGGCACAATGTAATGGAAGATCTGGTGATTCAGGCAACAGTATGCACAGAAAACCTGGGGAAGGGGAAGAGATATGATTTTGTCTCTTAAAGAGCTTGGGTGTCACTATTTTTAGCACTGGGATGAAATTTCTGAGGATGACATTGGAAGATTATTTTTTCTGTTTTCCCAAGTCATTTACCCTTTCTTCTTCTGCTTTCATTTCAGGGTTCCTATATGACCTTCAATTATAATTCATCCAACAAGCATCAAATAACCTACTCAGTCCTAGACATAAAGCATTTGAGAACACATGTTCTTCGTTTCCGCTCCTCTTTTAGTATTGACTTGCAATCAGGGCTTTCCAATGGCAACACTAGGGCTGAGGATCTAGATCTAACAGTTTCTGTTTCCAGCCAGGGACAGAATGAGGAAGCCAGGGAAGATGAAGGCCAACAACCAAGACAAAGACCCTGCAGCGCAAGCCTTTTGTAGGCTACATGGTCCACAGGACAGCAGCAGAGAAGCCTGATTCTAAGAAGTGGCAGGGTTGTTAGGTTTTACATAATTTCACAAAATTTAGTATGCAAGTAAGAAATCTCTTCAGGTGTCTCTTCAAACACTGTTGAGATCATAAAAGTGACAGGTAGATCTTTGTATCATTTTCTATTTTGGCAGCAGTAGCTTTTAGCAAGAAATTAGATTGTGCTGAACTGATGAAACTTCTTTCGTCCCAATGACACCCAACTGTTACCTTTTCCCCTAGCTTCTTAAGTCATATATATTAAATGTAATTCCTACCCCCAGGATCCAAACATTCTAAAAAGCATATCTATTCCTTAAAACCCTAAATTCCTGTAATCGTGAGAACAAATGTTCTTAGCTGTACTCCAGACATTGCACTATCTAGCTCTCCCAACACCTGTTAATCGCCTAGAGAAACTCAAACCACCACATTCTCAGAGGAGGACAAAAGAGAGAAGGTCCTAGAGTACAGACTCTTTCATATACCTCCTAACCTGAGATGAATATGCCTTTTTTGTTTCATTTTCAAAGTACTTCATCAGTATTGACCAGGAAAGGAAAACATAGATCCAGAATTAAGAAATAAGTCTCTCATCTTCTGACTAATCTTAGGAAAGCCATCCCTCAGCACCGTCTACCTGACTCACAGAGGATGTAAAGCAAACAGTCTGGGTCCACAGACACTGGAGCTCTGGTTACTTGTAGAAGTATGCAGGGGCACTTATAATAGTAGAGCCTTGGGGAACCTACCCTTTGTGAATTTCTCAACCCCTCCTTCTCTGGATCCAAAAGTCCCCATGGGAGAGACAGATAGGCAGATGGGAGGAGAAACTGATCTTCTCTCTTTCTGAAAGGAAGCTCTCCTAGCATCCAGCCCTACATTGACTGTGGGTCTTGTAGGCAGTAAGTCAGTCTCCAGGTAATGGGCGCATGCAAACACATCCACTTATGCTCATTTGCATTGCATACTCAGCACCTTCCATGTATTTGAGGAGCTCACTCACAAGTTCCTGTGGGCTTCTTGCACCTGCTCATCAAATAGGCACAGACCATAAAACTGAATGAATCGAAGTTAACTTACCATGACTTTTATTGTGATATTATAGTCATTAAATGTAAGAGAAATGTGGAATGATACCTGATGGGAAAAGTTTTGTGCATGTTTCCCATTCTTCAGTGGAAACCTTTCAATTTAATGAAGTCCCATTCTTTTCTTCATGCAATGGCCAATTTCTCCTTAATCCTGTAAAATTAATTTTTTTCATTTCAGACATCATAATTTTCATCTCTGTTGTTCAACTTGTATTTTATAAATATTTTTATGTCTCTTTTTCAAATAGGTGGAATATAATTCTAGGAATCTTTTTAAATGTCCTTTTCTTATAATATATTTGCTTATTTCAATCAATCAAATCCCTTCTTGTATTTTCATATGTAGTAACTTTTATCAGATATCAGACATTTTGGATTATGCTTTGTTTGGTATTAAATCTTATTATTTTAAAATTTTTATAAGAATTCTTAAGGTTCATTATGGAATACAATTAGTTTACTTGGAAATGGTTTTATCCTTTTAGATTTGGCTTTTAGGATTTGTTAGGAGGGACTGAAAAACATTTAGTCTAGGACTAATTTTGATTCACTAGTAAGTAAAGATTTTTGGTTCCTTGTTTCAGTGATCCTTATCTTTATTTGATTGATGTTTAGTCTCTTCAAGCCCATTCCTTAATACATTTTATTTAGATTGATTGTCTTGTTCTTGTTCCTTGTTTTCTTTCTCTTATTTTATCATTTTACACTTACTTACATGTGTATACGTCTCGTTTGTTTTAATTAGGAAGGTGAATTCAGTCTGTTTTACTCCATCTTGGATAGAACCTGAAGTCAATGGGAAGTTTTTTTTTGTGCCCTCAACTATTCACAAGTAAGAATCTCTATAAGGTATATTTGTGAGGCACTGTTTTCATATATAAAATTGATGCATTCTAATATTAATTACATACATCTGTTTTCCAACAGAAAACTCTTATATAATTAATATATAGAATTATTATGAAGGAATAGAATCAGTAATATCTCTGAAGTCTGTCAAGCAATGGCTTTCCATAAGATCTACTTGGAAATTCCCACCATGCATAGTGAATACAGCAATGTCCTACTTATGGACAGTACAGTGATCAACAACCTTCATGGGAATGACAATTTTGAGACATAGTAGAGGTCTCACGCTTACCAAATATTGTCACAGACTTTTTTTTACATAGTGTCTTGCTATGTGGTACCACCTGGCCTTGAACTTGGATTCCTGCAATGTCAGCCTCCAAAAAAGCTGGGGTCACAGGTGTGCACTATCACCACAACTAACATTTGTCAATTTTATGAGAATTTGAGTCACTACTGTTTTGAGATATTTCTCCTTATGTGCCTTGCCTGGCCTTGAATGGTGGATTCAGTTGGTTCTTCAGCTTCAGCCTTCCAAATTGCTGACATTAAAAGAGTCCTCTAATAATCTTTCATTTTTATAACATCACAGAGAGATAGAAAATCTACATGCAGCATAGCCCTTCATGGAATGATTGAAAAATCCCAAAATATCAGACCATGTAATGAGAATTATTTCCCTTTCTTTTTTTGTCTTTCTACTTTTAATTTTATGACTATTACCACAGTCTTTCCACTTGAATGTGGTAGGTTCTAGTAAAGGGAAAATGATGGGCCTATTGAAACATCTATGCTATAGGTAGCAAGTAGTTACAGGTACAGAGCTACAAGGAATGAACCGCACAGGTAGAAAATCCCTGGTACATACATATCATATTGTGTACACGCTATTGCTTTCAATTAAAGAAGGATAAGTAAATATTTTGTTTGAAGTTTTTTCTTTTTTTTTCTTTTTGAGGCAGTCATAATATGTAACCATCACTGGTTGACCTGGAATTCATTATGAAGCCTAAGCTGGTCTCCGACTTGTGATCCTCCCAGCTACAGAGTAATGGGTTAGGAGGCTCAGTTTCTACTCAATATCTCAAAGATGATGTTGTTCTCATATGCTCCATTGAGTGAGGGAAGGCATAGAATCTGGTGAATCAGAAGTAAATGAAAACCAATGATTTGCCTTCAGACATTAAGAAAATACATTTAGGCTTGATGTGGAGGTGCATGCCTGTAGTCACAGCACTTCAAAATTTAGGTTGGGAGGATCATTGTTTGGGGGCTGTCTGGGTTACATACTGAGTTCCAGATATCCTGGGCTATGTAGCAAAAGGGGAAGCTTTAGTGTTTAACTTTACCTCTTGTCAGCATTTGTTGTAGCTACTCTCAAAATGACCCCACTCCAATGTAGCATGCCAATCAGGATTTCATATCTTCTGTGAACCACTTATTTTAATCTGGAATGATTCTTGGTTTCGTTTCTGATGAACATATGTATTGGAAGCAAAGTTGCTTGAATTCTGAGACAAGTTTTTTTTTTCACTTTCTGAAAATCATTGTTTTTAAATTTAACTTTGCATTTTTAAAATTAAAAACCCAATTGGGGTTATGATATATATATATATATATACATGGAATTATCACAAGGAAACTCCCTGTGTAGCTACCTTTATCTCAAACAAGCAAAAATATCATTGGTTTCTTTTTTCTTCTACAAAATTGGAGAACAGGAGGGCAGACAGATCCTGCCCAAGGGAGGTTGGTACCAGTGGTATTGGGGAGGTGGTGGGGAAATGCAGTAGGAAGATGAATATGGTGTAAAAATGTACACACATGTATATAAATGCAAAAATGATACCTGTTGAAATGATTCCAGGAGTGGGGGGAGAGGGGATAAAGGAGAGCCGTGGAGAGGGTAAATTCAAGTATAATATATTTGATACAGTGTAAGAACTTTTGAAATGCCACAATGTATTCCCTGAGCACAATAAAAAAAAGAAATAGTTAAGAAATAAATAAAGGAAAGCAGGAAAACTAAGAAAATAGAAGAAGCTGATGAATAGGACACAGGGCAAGATTAGGACAGTGCATCAGAAAGGCAAAAGAGAGAATGGGACAGGGCATAAGGATGAAATGGGGAAGTAGCCTACTGGTGGGCTACTTGGTAGGCAAGTGCTCTACTTGATCCACACCCTTAGCGTTTTTGCTTTAGTTTATTTCACAGGTAGGGTCCTGTGGTTTTTGTCTGGGCTGACCTTTGATGGTAATCTTCAAACCTCCACCGCTCATACAGCTTGAATTACTGGTATGTGCCACATTCCTGTCCTAAGTTTCTCTAAAGTTACATTAAGAAATACATCTAGTACTACAGTGGCTTGAGAAAGTTTAATTTCAAGAGTATCTTTAATTTTAAGTTTAATTTAATTTAATTTTGTGCTGGCATTGCTGTGAATGCAATGTTCATTACATAAAAATCTTAATTTCAAAGACATAATTAATGACTGTTGAAATGAAGGTAAATATTTTTTCTAAGTAAACGTATATTAATTCATGAATTTCATTAATCTCTTCTCTTGGTGGAAATGAGGATTGAACTTGTGTTTTATGCTTACAATGTGGACTCTCATTACTTGAACCACAACTGTAGTCCATTTTTCTCTGGTTGTTTTAGAGGTGGGATCTTGTGAACTATTTGCTCAGACTGACCTCAAATCTCATTCCTCCAGATCCCTGCCTCCCAAGTAGCTAGGATTACAGGCACGAGTCACAGGCATCCAGTTCATGTGTCATTTTATATGTTTTGAATAGAATTAGCAGACATATATAATCCTGTATATGAAAAACATGCTGTTTTGTAATCAAATTCTAGCTTTAAAAATTGCCCGTTTCATATTACTAGGTTCATTTTTTGCTGTTGTTGTTTTGAAACAGGGTCTTACCATGTATCCCAGGCAAGGCTGAGTTCATCTTAATATTATACATTGCAACAGGTTTATAGCCAGGGCAATTCTTGTATTCAAGAACAAATATAAACATCCTTGTTTTAGACATCTGTTTTGCAGGTAGTGTTATGGAAGGTGCCTTTGGGCATGGTGTTTCCATCAGTCACTAGAGACACCACGGTCAACATTGAAAGATTTTGCGGTAGGAAGGCAGAGATTATAAACTAGACAGTTCAAGAGAATATGTGTGAAAGTGAAGAGAAAATTTCACATGGCCAGAAGATTCATTATTGTTTTTCTGCATAAAAATATTTAGGACTTATGCATAGATGATATCAAGTCTTATGTTTTGGGCTTGTCATCATAAAGAAGAAAAGCATCTTTTGAGAGAGTCCAAGATGCCACCATTACTGGGCACCACCGTCGATAATGCAGTGTCACGGGTAATGTTGCAGCTGGTGTTGAATAATGCTTTTGGGGAACTGCAGATGCAAGAAGATCTACATAATTTCAACTAAACATGTTTCAGAGTTTCACAGTGCTGCCAACAGCAGCAGCATTGCTACACTTTCTTCTGGGGGAAGAAAATGTAAGTCCAAGTGTCTACCATAGACCTCACTTGTATGTCTCATGAGTTTCCAAAGTCAAAGTGTCTCAAAGAAGTACTTCTGGATCTCACTCCCAACCCCCACCTGCTTTTGCAGTGAAGCTCCATGCTGTTTCTCAGACCACGGGAACATGTTTCTTCTTCTTTTCTTTTGGAGGTAGTGGAGTTTGAACTCAGGGTCTCATGTTTGTTAGGCAAGTGCCACTTGAGCCATTCCATCAGTTTGGAACCATGTTTTAAATATGCTCCTTCTCCAATCTCCTAATCTCAAAATTCAGAGGATAGAACCACAACAGAATTAGTGACAAACATACATTCATCATTTATTAAATATTCATTCAGGCATTTAATTAGCAAATATTGATTGGACTCTACCAAATGCCAAGGTCTGTTCTGGGTGTTGAAAGTATAGCAGTGAATGTTATAGTTAAGAATTTCTGCTCTTATGTTGCTTATGTTTTGTGAAAGTTGTATAACTGAACTAATGAATGAGTAAAATTTATGGTCATTAGACTTTAATAAATGCTATGTAGATCAGAGAACAGGAAGCCCCTAGTAAATTGTGTTTGGGGGAAATATTGTTGGATACTATGTAAAATATTATGGTTAGAGAAACCCAATGAATCTGAAAGAGAGAAATATGTGGGCAGAGGAAATAAACAAAAAGTCTTAGAAAAAGGGATGTGGTTGGTGTTTTTGTCAAATTGCTAAGAAGATGTTTAGATAGATTTGAGTAAAGAAGAGGGTGGATAGGCAGATGTATGACCTGGTACACTCTTGTAACAATTTGCTTTGCATTTGAATGAGTTGTGAAGCTCTTCAGAGCTGTTGTGTATAGCAGTGATAAAATTGGCTCTACCTATTTTAAGTGGTCACTTTGGCTTCTATGTTTGGGCTAAACTTAGGGAACCAGGAACAGAAGAAAGGAGACAATCACCCCACCTTCAAGAGGTGAGTACCATAATCTAGAATAGAGATGAGGTGACTTGGGTTTGTGTATTACTAATTGTGAAAAATAATGGGATTCTGAAACTTACAGGATTTGTTGATAGTTCAGGTATAGGTTATGAGGGAGGTAAGGTTACCATCAATGTTTTGAACTTAAAAACTGTAACTATAGTGTATACATTAACTGGGTTAGAGAAGCCACAAAGAATTATACTTGCTATTCCATAAATAAACATAGAAGTTTTATATTGGCTACTCTGGTCCATGATGATCCAGGTTTTAGTTATAGCTTTTTTGTACTTTTTGTTGTTTGCTTATAAAGGCAGGCTCTCCATATGTAGACCAAGCTGGCTTTTTGAGCTTGGCTTACTTTGTTTAACATAATGATCTCCAGTGTTACTTATTTTTCTAAAAATGACAATTTAATTATTTAAAGTTCAGTAAAACTTCATTGTGTTTATATACCACATTTTCTTTATCTGTTCATCTGTTGGTGGGCACCTAGCCTGATTCTGTAACTTGGTTATCGTAAGTAGTGCTGTAGTAAACTCAGGTGAGCAGGTATCTCTATTGTAGGTTGACTTACATTCCTTTGAGTGTAAGCACAGTAGAGACGTAGCAGGATCATATAGTTATTCTACTGTTAGTGTTTTCAGGACTTACATACTAAATTCCATACTCGCTGCAGTAATTTACATTCTTACCAAGATTTTTTTTTCTTTTGTTATTCATATATGCATACAAGGCTTGGGTCATTTCTCCCCTCTACCCCCACCCCCTCCCTTACTACCCACTCCGCCCCCTCCCTCTCCCCCCTACCCCCTCAATACCCAGCAGAAAGTATTTTGCCCTTATTTCTAATTTTGTTGTAGAGAGAGTATAAGCAGTAATAGGAAGGAAGAAGGGTTTTTGCTTGTTGAGATAAGGATAGCTATACAGGGCATTGACTCACATTGATTTCCTGTGCGTGTGTGTTACCTTCTTCTAGATTAATTCTTTTTGATCAATCTTTTCTCTAGTTCCTGGTCCCCTTTTCCTATTGGCCTCAGTTGCTTTTAAGGTATCTGCTTTAGTTTCTCTGCGTTAAGGGCAACAAATGTTAGCTAGTTTTTTAGGTGTCTTACCTATCCTCACCACTCCCTTGTGTGCTCTCGCTTTTATCATGTGCTCAAAGTCCAATCCCCTTGTTGTGTTTGCCCTTGATCTAATGTCCACATATAAGGGAGAACATATGATTTTTGGTCTTTTGGGCCAGGCTAACCTCACTCAGAATGATGTTCTCCAATTCCATCCATTTCCCAGTGAATGATAACATTTCGTTCTTCTTCGTGGCTGCATAAAATTCCATTGTGTATAGATACCACATTTTCTTAATCCATTCGTCAGTGGTGGGGCATCTTGGCTGTTTCCATAACTTGGCTATTGTGAATGTGTTAAGGGGGTCATTTTTCTGGGCATTATTGCCAGCATTTGCTATTGTTAGTTTCCTAAATGATAACCATTCTTACTGGGGTGAGATGGACTGTCAAAATTATTTTGATTTACATTTCTTTATGGCTAAGTAAGTACGTTGGCTATTTGTACCTCTTTTAAGAGCTGACTGTTCAATTTATTTGCCTATTTATTGATTGGATTATTTCTTCCTTCAGTGTTTAATTGTTTGAGTTCTTTATATATTCTGGATATTAATATCTTGGCAGATAAATAGCTGGAAAAGATTTTTTTCTGTTATGTAAGTTGTCTCTTCATTCCGGTAATTGTCTCCTTTGATGTGCAGAATTTTTTTAATTTGATGCAATCCCCATTTGTCAATTCTCACTATGATTTCATAAGATATTTTAGTCCTCTTCAGAAAGTCACTGCGTATGCTTATGTCTTGAAGTGTTTTCCTATAAAAGTTTCACAATTTGAGGTTTTTACACTAAGGTCTTCAACCCATTTAGTGTTGACTATTGTACAGCATGAGAGATAGGGATCTAGTTTTAGTCTTCCATGTATTAATATTCAATATTTACAGCACTACTTGAAGAAACTTTTTCCAATGCTTATTTTCAGCACCATTGTTGAAAGTCAGATGGCTGTTAATTGTGTGAGTTTATGTCTGTTTCCTGTATTATATTCCAGTGGTCTATGTGTTTAAAAGTTATTTTTAATGTTACCTTTATTGTTCCAAAGCTATGAATTGTGCCCATCACCCACACTTCTTTGAGTATTTATTTTTCCATCTCCACAGGCTCCACTTAGAATTCAATCAGAAGCAAATTAGGTCTTGATGTTTGATTTATCAAAGATTCATAGCCCCTTATCTGGGTAGTGTGGTGGGAGATGATATATAGATTTCCTTAGTCTCTTCTAGAAAAGCGTGGAATGGAAGGAGTAGGTGTCTTTGGATTAGAAGGAAGGTATATAGGTCACATGATGAGTTATGTGATATATAACTGATATTAGATAACAGGTATTACATAACTGAATATCTCTTCCTTCCAATTGAGATTTTGGAAATTCTTCATCCAGAAAAGCAAAGCAAGAACACAATTACTTTTGGATGTTACCCACATTTTTTCAGTAATTTCAGAATCCCTTGTTTAATCTTCTGGGTTCGTACTCCATAGACAATGGGGTTCAGAGCTGCAGGAATGACATGATGCAGGACATTAAGTAAGATAGGGATATCAGGGGAAACTTTGTTCTTGGCCACATGAGTAAAGACAAGAACCAGCAGGATGGTGCTAAAGAAGAGGATAAGGATAAAATGAGAACCACAAGTGCTCAGAGCTTTGACAACTGCCCCTTTTGCCTTTAGTCTAAGAACTGCTCTGAGGATGAAAGTATAGGAGAGGAAGATAAGGATGAGGTCAGAGCCCAAAAGAGTCCAGGCCATAGTCACCTGGAAGATTCTGTTAAGGGCAACACTATCACAGGAGAGTTTGGACACAGAGAGGTTGGCACAGATACAGTTCTCAATTATATTTTTTCCACAGTAGTGAAGCTGGGCAGAGAGGATGGGGATGGGTGAACTGAGAAACATATTCCGGATCAAGATAAAGACAACAGACTTCACTACACTGTTATTCCCAAGGTTCTAGCCATCTTATGGTTTGACCTCAGGCCCATCAGCTTCTCTGCTTGCTTCCTCCAAATGTATATCATGAATTGCTTCCTAGCCATGGAGTCCTGCACATTCACAGTCATGGCCTTTGATCGCTATATAGCCATCTGCCACCCACTGAGATACCAATCCATCATCACTGACCAATTTGTAGTCAAAGCTGCCTTGTTTATTTTGGCCAGGAATATTTTTATATCTCTGCCCATCCCCATTTTCTCAGCACAACTCCATTACTGTGGGAGAAATGTCATTGAGAATTGCATCTGTGCCAATATGTCTGTCTCCAGGCTTTCTTGCGATGATGTCACTATCAATCGCCTTTACCAGTTTGCTGGAGGCTGGACTCTGCTGGGATCTGACCTTGTTCTCATCTTCGTCTCCTACACCCTCATACTGCGAACTGTGTTGAGACTTAAGGCAGAGGGTGCTGTGGCTAAAGCTCTGAGCACCTGTGGCTCCCACTTCATCCTTATCCTCTTCTTTAGCACCATCCTTCTTGTCTTTGTCCTTACACATGTGACCAAGAGGACGGTCTCTCCTGATGTACCAGTCCTGCTCAATGTCCTTCACCATGTCATCCCTGCAGCCCTTAATCCCATTGTTTATGGGGTGAGAACTCAGGAGATCAAGCAAGGAATCAAGAGATTACTAAAGAAAGAGTGGCAATAAGGACAACAGCGTGTCTGCATTCCTAATATAGAATGACTTATTAATCAGTTAATGGGTGATTACATTGAAATCCATAACTCAGAAATAAAATATCAAGGAGAAAAGTAAGCAATAGCTTTGAAATAAGTTCTTGACTCTATCCTTCATCTTCAAATCCCAACATATCTCCCCAAAATTTGACATCTTTGTGACTTTTTAATTTTTTCCAATATTTATGATTACATTTTGTCCAAAATGAGGGCACTCAAAAGGACAAATTCTATAGTAGAAGAATAACTCCCAGTTAATACTGAATTTATCTACTCCACACATTTATGTTTAATATACCTGTCAATATAAGTGACCTTAATAGTAACTTACTATAAATATTATTAACCCAATTGCACAATACAGTTGTGAAAATATCACAGTATTTTAAATGTCAGCCAGAATGACAAAAAGTGACAAGAGCCCATAAGCAAGTCTCTTTTGCTTACCTATAACATCTTTCTACCACCACCCCCCTTTTCAAGCAAAGCCTCTTTGTTGTTGTCAGCCAGAACTCTCAAAAGTACAGAACTCTTGCAAGAATTGCTGGCATTTGGCTGATACATTTTGATGTTTCAGCTGTGGGATTCACAATGAGTCAGTTTGATTTGTGTACAGAGTTCTGCTTCAGTGTACTATACATCACAGTATCATAAGACATCCCAGCAATGGCACTTAAATTTATTAAGGTCTATTATTAATTTGGCAAAGATATTTTAAGCAACTTCCTTGGTACAGAAACTTTGCTGGAAATTAAAGGTACCAAGGTGTATAGAACAAATTTTAAATCATTGAGAAACTCATATGACATTTGGGGAAATTATAAACCAATCTGGATCCTAGGAATATTGAAGGAATGTTTTCTTCTACATAGAAAGACCTGGAAAAATGATAGGCAAATTAATTCAGAAGTGACTTTAAAAAGAGAGAAAGCCTGAGATGGTGAATTAAAAGTTTTGCATCCTAGGTTGTGCACAACCACAAATAAGATATGTGGCTAGGAACAAATCAATAGTTTTACTCTGTTTCAGGATCCTCATCTGTTGCATGAAGGCAGTAAACCAATTATTTTAAAACACATTTCTCGTTCCAAAAGTCTATGGAACTACTGACTGTCTTAAGACAGGCATCACTCACACTACTGAGTCTCCCTCATACTTCTCTTTAAGCACAGGAATGGACACTTCCCACATTTCTTCAATGACAAGTGAAAATAAATAGGAAATGTGAACATTGTATCAGGGACAACATCAAAATACTACAATTTGATTTAATTCACAGATCAAATTCCAACCACCTCAGAGGATGACTTATATATCCGAATTGTTTACAGGTCCTCCTGCATCCAACTGCCCAGAGCAAGTTATGGTCCTTCTTGATGGCAGGGCTTCATGGATATTTATATCTGGGTCTAATAGCTATAGCCCTCAATAAACAAAGTATTTCCCTATGAAATGCTATTTGGGTCTTTGTCTTGTTTTTAAATTGACATGTACTGGTGGGAGAAATATCAATTCCATTTATGAAAAATTCCATTAAACCCCAAATTAGGCATTTTTGCCTTCTGATTCCAAAATAAAAATGCCTATAAGTCCATAATCAGATAGTTCCTCAAGTCTAGACCATTTAGCCAATATTTGATGAATGACTGGATTATTTTAGGCATAATCTTTGGTATTTTGTCAATTTCTATTATCCTCTATCTAATAATTAAATCAATCTTGAACTTTTTCCTGTGGTTTCACTGTTACTGAACTCTAATTTAATCTGCTTGAAAATGAAAATGTATTTATATTTCTTTAAATAATAAGCAATAATTACAGGTTAAAATAGGTCTACATTTTGTTCACACAATATACTCATAGACCAGTATGGCTAACAGAAAACTAACTCTTGAAAATATTACTATTTCAGAAGATCTCAATTAAACATACAGCTAAGTAAATACTATATTTAAATCCAGGAAACTTTTGTTTTGATTATTTTATTAGTGAATATCAAGGCATATTAGCACTAGGGTAAGCAATGGTTGTTCATGGTAAGAACTCACCAAAACAGACGCAATTGCGTCCTATGTTTTTTTAAGGTTTAATTTTGCATTAAATAGATTCTCACAATTTTGTACATTCATGTATAAAACTAGCTAGTTTCAGTGTTTTAAAAAATGTTACAGAAGATGTAAGATACATAAAATACTCTAGAGCCTAAAATAGAATAAGAAATATAAGTAGAAAATCTGGTCCTTTGAACCATAGAATAACAACCTAGATAATGTTAAATGAAGCATTAGTTAGCAATAGTAGCATTTCAGAATTGATGGCACTTCTCCATCACTAGTAGGTGCATCCAACAGATTGCTCAGGGGATTTCCAACTGACACTGGAATATAGGAATATGTTGATTAAGATTGCATACTGTCCACAAGACACAGAAGTATCCATGCAGTCCTACTTCTGGGACTATTCTTTCATCTAGTACACATTCAACACCTGTTATGTGCAGGCATTCTAGGTGTTAAGGAAAAGTTCCATGAGCAAAATACATATATGTACCTTATGAAGGGAAATCCAACATGTTAAATAAGAAAACAAAATTAAAAATTATTTCAGAAAGTAGTAAGTATTGCAAGAAGAAAGATGGCATACTGATTTCAGATTATACTACAGAGCCATAGTAATGAAATAGCATGGTAATGGCACAAAAACAGTCACATAGGTCATTCTAGAGAACCCAGAAATAAGTTCACACAACTGTAGCCATCTGATCCTTGAAAAAGTTGCAAAAAGCACATGTTGGAGGAAAGGCAGAGTCTTTAAAAAAAAAAAAACTAGTGCTGAGAAAACTGGACTACAAATAGAAAACTGAAATAAATTGCCTATCTCTCACCCTGTACAAAAATCAATTCAAAATGGATTAAGGTCTTAACTTAATGTAAAACCTGAAACATCTTGCATTAATAGGGAAAACACTTCAAGATATATGATTAGACAGTGACTATCTGAACAGGACACCAATAATTCAGGAAATAAGAGCAAGAATTGACAAATAGGATTACATAAAATTTAAAAATCTTCTACATAGCAAAGAAAACAATTATACAACCCATAGAAGAAAAATCTTTGCCACCTATTCATAAGATAAAGGATTAATATCAAGAATATATAGAACTCAAACACCAAAATAACAAATAATCCAATCAATAATGAGCAAATGAACTGAACAGACAGTTCACAAAATAAGGAGTACAAATGGTCAATAAACACATGAAAAGATATCCAACATCTTTAGATGTCATGGATACACGAATCAAAACTACACAGAGCTAGAGATGTAACTCAGTGATAGAACCCTTGCCCAGCATCCACAAGGCTCTTGTTTCAATCCCCAGCACCACAAAAAGTTTAAAATTAGTTCATTAATTAAATAAATAAATTTAAAAACACTAAATTGAGATTCCATTCATAATAGTCAAAGTGGTTATCTTCAAGTAAACAACAAGTTCTAGCAAGGATTATGGGGAATGAGAAGCAGCCCTCCTGTACTGTTGGTGAGAATGTAAACTGCATCCACTATGGAAATTAGTATAGAGGTTCCTCCAAAAAAAAAAGGGACTACAATATAATCTAGTTAAACCACACATGGGTATATATCCAAGGGACTCAAACAATAGAGATATCTGCACACCAATGTTATTGCAGCACTATTTATATTAGCGAAGTTATGAAATCAACCAAGGTGCCCACCAATGAGTGAATGGATGAAGAAAATGTGGTCTATATATACAATGTACATTGTGAAATGAAATCATGACATTTACAAAAAAATGATAGAACTAGAGATCATCTTGTTAAGTGAAATATGCCAAATTTAGGAAGATAACAATTTTTTCCTCTCATATGTAGAATCTAGATTTTTTTAAGACATGAAAGTAAAAGGGGAACTATTTGAGAAGAGAAAGGGAACCAGAAGGTGGGGTTAGGAGGGGAAGTACAGAGAAATGAGGGGAGCCTGTGATCAAAGTACATTATATACATGTACGAAAATGCCATAATGAAACCCATTATTTTGTACAATTAATATATACTAATAAGAAAATGAAAATAAGAATAAGGCCATGTTGTTTGCAGGAAAATGGATAGAACTGGAGATCATAACGTAAGCAAAATAAGCCAGACACAAAGACAAATACTGCATGTTTTCTCTTGCGTGCAGAATCTAAATTTTTTAAAAGAAAGAGAGACATGAAAATAGAAGGTTCGTAATTTGGGGAAAGAAAGGGACCATTGGAATAGTGGAAGGGAAGACAAGAGAAGGGTATATGTTCAAAGTACGTATACACATATATGAAAATGTCATAATGAAATCCAGTATTTCATTAGCAATTAACATATGCTAATTTTAAAAGGAAAATAAAAAAGTTGGTGTAATGTATTAGTGTGACCAGCAAGGCAGAAAAAAACCAGTTTGCATGTGAATTTTAAAGATAAACTCTCTGTGAAATGATTTTTTTCTCTTTATTTATATATTCATATGTGCATACATTGTTTGGGTCATTTTGAACTGAGATTATTAATGTCAGATGCTGAACACTTGAACACATGGGATAAGTCCGTTTCAATCAGATAGACCAATAAACATAGAACCTAAGCCTAGAAATGCAGAAGTCCAGGGATAGTGGACATCCCAGCAGCTGGTGCGATGTACCTACAGGGGGCAAAGGCAGAAGCCCAGGCCAGTGACACTCTAGGGAGATTTGACTATAGGATCAGGACCTCCTTTCCCAAATATAGAGAATCTGTGGTGGCTATCAGGACCTGAACCTGGCAGAGGACTGGAAGTCAATGAAGAATATTAGAATGAGAACATGCATCAGAACCAAAGCAAGTCTTATAAACTAGAGACATAAAAGAGAGAGGCTGTGCCTGAAAGACCAGAACTCTATTGTCATAATGGCACTAGAGAAGGAATGCTGTAACTCAGGGGCTTTACATCTTTCTGAATATTAATCAGAGTGGCACTCAGCATTAAAGTATCCACCTTTAATATTGCTTGGTTACATGATTTCATCCTTATTAGTCCTGTGCTGGAGTCCACTGACAGCAGTTTTCAAGCAAAATGTAGAAGATGATTGAATTTGAGTAGGTAACTATAGACAAAGGAAACCTAAATCACCTATCCAAACAAACTTTACCAGAGATTCCTGGATTTGATTGGGGGCAGGTGATGGAGTAGGGGGTACACACTCAGCCCTGTCATTGACAGGTATCTATATTTTTTTCTATTGATTAGATATTTAATAACATCTTCCTTTAAACCTATATCCTCCATTTTGAATGTAGGAACTCCACTGATCTACTAAATTACACAAATTAAATACTGAAATACTATAAATTAGCATATTTTTAATGTTTGTTAAAACATTAAAGTGAAATTTTATCAATTAACAGTACTATGTTTTAGAATAAGACTGTATGATCCAAAGAGCACATGGTGGGACCAAAAGTCTTGAGAGAGGCAAAAATCATTTAAGTAACTGAGAACTTGGGTCTGACCCCTGAGGAGTACCATATATCCAGTGGTTTACTTTTCCTTCTCCACTTGGATAGTTATTGTCATTTGAAATGTACAGTCATGGGGAGAAGTTTGGTATGGAATGAAGTTCGCATCCAAGCTGACCTTCTGATATCCCATACCAAACTAGTCCCTCAGTTAATGGCAATTTCACTATTCCCATTGCTCTTGAAAAAACCTGGGTGTCACCCTTTAATCTTTTCTGTATTTTACACCCAACATGTGGACTCTTTGCAAATCGTATGTTCTATGACCTCAATTTTCCCTCGCTACTTTAGTCAAAGCCATTATTGTCACTTTTAACCTGGACTATTGAAGGAAAGTTCCCATTAATTTCCCCTATTCTATTCATGCCACACTATGTCCTGTTGAAAGTGTTTCCTCAATGCAAATCAAAACCACACTAAGATTCTACCTTACTCCTGTTAGAATAGCTAGCATTAAGAACACCACCACCAACAAATGTTGGTGAGGATGCAGGGTAAAAGGAACCCTCATACACTGCTGGTGGGGATATAAGCTAGTACAACCACTTAGGAAAACTAAATGGAGGCTTCTTAAAAACATAAACATAGACCTGCCATATGATCCAGCAATACCACTCCTAGAGATATACCCAAAGGAATGTGATTCAGATTATTCCAAAGGCACCTGCACACCCATGTTTATTGCAGCACTATTTACAATATCCAAGTTCTGGAAAGAACCAAGATGCCACAATACCAATGAATGGATTAAGAAAATTTGGTATTTATACAATGGAATTTTACTCAGCTACAAAGAAGAGTGAAATTTTGTCATTTGCAAGTAAATGGATGGAACCAGATAACATCATCTTAAGCAAAGTTAGCCAGGCTTAGAAGGCCAAAAATCATATGTTCTCCCTCATATGTGGACTTTAGATCTAGGATAAATGCAGTAATATTATTGGACACGGGTCACATGCTAAGAGAAGAACATGTACAGGAGGAATAGGGAAAAGGAAGGAAACCTAAAACTTGAAAGTGTTTGATGTGCCCACTGTAGAGAAGCAAATAAAGTAATCTTAAACTGACAAAAAAGACAACTATGTGAAGGTGACTGGGAAGTAGTGAAGAGGTCTGGTAGAGATGAACCAATTCAGTTGTAATAAACATGTGCATGGAAGCAATCCTAGGAATCTCTCTGTATAGCTATCTTTATCTCAACTAGCAAAAGCACTACATCTTTCTTATTATCGCTATGTCTTCTCTTCAACAAAATTGGAGAAAAGGGCAGAACATGTTCTGCCTGGAAGCGAGGAGGGTAAGGGAGAGGGAGGGGATGGGGGTCAGGGGGAGAGATGGCCCAAATAATATATTCACATATGAATAAATGAATAAACAATTAAAAACAAGAAAGTGTTTCTTCATATCTCTATCCTGTGAGTTAAATACGAAACTGTTTCAGGATGAAAAGACTGAGAATTCCATGGAAGGTGTTACATACTTGTTTATTTAATGATTGAGTGATTGAAGGATCATGTTTGGACAAAGTCAGAATAAAGAACACAACAGACTTTTTTTGCATATTGTGATCACATATTTTATTATTATTTTATTTGCATATAATAGCTGTACAGGGGGGATACATTTTGACATTTACATATGTACTTACAATATATCTTAGATTCGCCCCTCCATCATTCCATAATAGATTCTCAAAGTTGAGTTAAGCACACATTTGTGGAGTAGGAGTAAGAATAAACATTATGACGTAGTTCAGAAGGTTTAAGTTCAAGATGAAGGTGGCAGCATGAATGTCATATTGTGTTTCTTGTGACATTCAGATGAAAAACCAATAAAACATGTCCAGACTTCTACAACACCTTCTACAAAGTCCTCCTTTGACTCACACCTCTCAGCCAAGGTGCTTGATTAGTTTCATAATCCCCTGCTTGATCTCCTGGGTTCGTACTCCATAAACAATGGGGTTGAGGGCTGGTGGGATGAGATGATGCAGGACATTGAGAAGGATAGGTACCTCTGAGGGTATCTTCTTTCCTGCCTTGTTTGTGAAGATGAAGACTAATAGGATTGTATAGAAGAAAAGTATCAGGATGACATGTGAACCACAGGTACTCAAAGCCTTGGTGACTGTACCCCCTGACTGCTGACGTATAACAGCCCTCAAGATGAAGCAGTAAGACAGAAGGATGAGAACCAGGTCAGAACCTAATAGGCATCAAACACTCACAAATTGACAGAGCTTATTTAGGTGAATATCCCCACAGGAGAGCTTTGCTACAGAAATATTGGCACATATACAATTCTCTGTCATGTTGCTGGCACAGTAGTTGAGTCTAGCAGCCAGGACTGGAGTGGGCAGTGTGGCTAGAAGATTGTGGAAGACAATGAAGATGGCTACATTAATGACAAACTGTTCTGTGATGATGAATGGGTAGCGCAGTGGGTGGCAGATGGCCACATAGCGATCATAGGCCATGACCAGAAAGGTGGAGGATTCCATGGGAAGGAAGGTATTCATGATGAACATCTGCAGGAAGCAGCCCACAAAGCTGATGGGCTTCATATTGAACCAGAAGATGAACAGCACCTGCCAGAATCATTGTCTTCAAAAACCCTGTATATCTAGTATCATCCTAGAGTATCTAACCTTAGGAAAACCCTCTGATGGCTAAAAGCTCCAATCCCCCATCCACAGCCCCATAATGCTACCTGGGACGGTATCCTCATTTCATTGTCCATCTTCTATGTCCATCTCAATCTCCAGAGTCTAATTTATACTCTTTTCCTAAAGTTAGACACCAACCTTTAGTTTAGAAAATGTTTGTTTGTATTTCTGTTCTCTGGTGAGCTCCATGGTTTTTATCCAAGCTCCAGGGGGCACATCTACCCAACAGGAACATCAAACACATTAAGTTTAATACTTATATAATACTCTCCAACCCCTTCATACACATAAGAAACTTTTCCACTCCTACTTCCTATCTCAATATTGACATAAACATACATACATTTTAGAAAGTATATTATAGAGCTCTGTGGTGGAGCAGAGGGGTAATTCAGACTCATGGAGAAGTTCCCTAGAAGTAAGGAGAAATTTGGAACTTGAAATATTACTAATAAAGATATTAAAATAGCGGGGAAACAATGGAAACTTGGAATTACACGGGCATTAAGAGGGTCCAGGTGTGGTGGTTCACTGATATAATACTACTACTCAGAAGACTGAGGCAGGAGGATCATGAGTTCCAGGCCAGTCATATAAGTTTAAGGCCAGCCTGGAATACATAGTGAAATCCTGTCTTCAAAAAAACCACCTAAGAAAATGAAGGGAACATATTAGGGTGTGAGGGACCTTTTGTGATGGTATGGGTGACTCACAGAGCACTTTCCTTCAGGAATATGAGGATTTGTAGAAGAAAAATAAAGTACTGTTTAAAGAAATATGACTAAGTGCCTGGAGGAGAGTCCAGGGAGGGTCTGACCTTAGGGATGAGTGTGAGGCAAAGGATGACATCCAGCACAGAAAGGATGGCAAGCAGGTAGTACATGGGTTCATGCAAAGATGCCTCCTGCCAGATGGTGAATAATAACACAAAGTTGGCCCCAAAAGCCAAAACAAGGAGAGGAGCCAGGACAATCAATAGCCAGTGTTGTGTGTCCTGCATTCCTGGAAAGCACATCATTATGAATTCAGTCACCTGGGTCTCTGTGTTGTTGGGAGCTAACACCATGATTGGCAGGTGAGTCTGCTGGAAGGAAAGAGGCAAGAATTCAGGTACTTGACTGTTTCATTAATAACCTCCTAATTGATCTGTCTGCCTCCACTGTAGGCTGCCAAGTTTATCTACCATGCTATTGAGTAACAGTCCATCCAAATTTTAAATTGGACATCATTACCTGTTAAACAATGTCCTTGGGCTGGAGTAGTGGCTCAAGTGGTAGAGCGCCTGCCTAGCAAGCATGAGGCCCTGATTTCCAACCCCAGTACCACAAAACAATCTCCTTAGTACTCATCACTTTATGGACATAGACCTCCCTCCACATGGGTATGTTCCAATCCCAGACAAATTCCATAGTTCACCAACACAAACTTACATGCAGCTATATCTATAAGACAAGATTTGCTTGTGTAAAACACTACTGGGTTTCACATGTATCATCTCCTCTCTTAGAATCCACTCTTTGGCCTCAAATAATTAACTTCCACTTGCCCCATTCTTATCTATACTGAGAGGTACACTTTTTGGAATTTTTATATTGTTTTTCATCTCAAATGTCTTTTCTTTCCATTGCTCCCATATGATCTTCAAATACCCCAAGCATATTGCTTGTAAAGAATTAATAAGACTTACCTATGCTCATCAATGTTTCCTGTTTGTTTTTCAAGTTTGCAAACAGAATTTTTTGTTTTATTATAGCACAGAGAAATACACTAAGCACCTGGTGATATAATAGGCATTTGGTAAGTACACTTTAGACATGTAAGAGTGATAATTGAAAGTGCGATAATGCCCTTGACAGTTACTCTCTATAATTTCTTTATTTTGCTCTACTATAAACCACTGGCCCTGTTGCTTAACACTTAACAGACTTGTTCTAAAAGTCTGAACAAAGCAGAAGGGCAAAAAATCACTTCATGGTGAGAAAAAAACACAAAATAACTTAATAGTGAGAAAAATAAATACCAAAGGCACCTGTGCAATAGCTTTTTTTTTTTTTTTGTATGTTAAGTAAGTACTGAAAATAACCACTGAGTTTTCTGGAAAAATTAGAAAATGAGGTTCCTAAGATAAGAAATAACTAAAGGAATCCCTAAACATGCCCCAGGTCCCAATGCTACACAGACCAAAGCACCATTTTTCTGTGATAATGTTCTTAATCATGCAGGAACATGCTGGTGAGAAAGTTGTCAGGTTTCATGCATTCTCCTTTGAAGCAGGGGAAAACTTTTCTCTTGTAGTTGCATTTTGGAGTGCATTGTTGGGAGCATCTAGGATACGGGATGCAGAAATTCTCCCAATCAAGGTTTGGAGATGTTTATTTATTGATATGTATTATAGAATTCTCATTAGGATTTTCCTTTCACTTAGACCAGTGGTTCTCAAATGTGTGTGCATCGGAATTACCCAAGAGCCTGTTAAAACACAACCCAGTTCTGTGGGTCTGGGAACTTTCTAACAAATATCCAGGTGATGCTGATGTTGCTTTCCCAGGACAAAATTTCAAGAAATAGGGATGATCTAGCATGGTAGTGCTTGCCTATAATCCAGCTATGCCAGAGGCAGAGATTGGGAGAATTGTGGGTTCAAAACCAGCCTAGACAAAATGTTATTCAGACCCCCATCTCAATCCACAATCTGAGTATGGTGGCATACCCCTAAAATCCAAGCTATGTGGGAGGCATAGGTAGGAGGATCACAGTCCAAGATCACCCCAGCAAAAATGTGAGATCCTACCTGAAAAATAACTAAAGAAAAAAAATGGGCTGAGAAGGGTGGCTCAAGTGGTAAAGCATTGGTCTAGTAAGCCTGAGCACTTACCCCGGTAAGCCTGAGTACTCAAACCCCAGTACCACAAAAAGAGGACAAAAAAGAACTTCAAGACTGAGAGTTACAGAATTGATTATATCTGATCATGGTAAGTGACCTAATCCCTGGCTAGATTAATCTCAATCTGAGGCTGCAATCTCAGTTCAGGCAGGTCTAGACAGAACTCTCCTCGGCCTCAGATAAATTGGCTACTTCTCCCATTATCTCCAATTATTTAAGCACAGTGCTGTCCAATCTTTGACCTTCCCATTTGAAAGCTCTCATCCTTCTGTTGACTGGGAATTACATAGATTTCATTTTCATAGTCTTAACTTGTATGCCTATATCTATGCTTCTTAGCCACCTTGCCTAGAAGGATCAAACCAAATTAAGGTAAAGGATGAGGTATCTTTCCTTTTTCTTTATGGTAGTTGGCCCAAATATAGACACATACATCATGCCTATACTAAGCAAAGAAAGAATTCTCCTTCCCACCAATCTCCTTGGCAGAGATGGAGCAGAGCTTGCTGACACTAGCCACACCTTAGTGTGCTCAAATTCTGACATAAGTGATTCTTGGGGTTTTTACATACCAACATCTAGAGCATGTAATAGCATCACTTGAAATAAATAATAACTTCAGAAAGACAAATTTGAAATGTCACTCATGCTTGGTTTTCTCATCTACAGTCCCAAAAATACTTACAGAGAAAGTTTTCTCCAAACAGCAGTTTTGACCCTTTGGTGGGATTCAGGTGGTGTGGGGCTCCTCAGCAAATCACTGGCCTTAATGCTTGTTAATGCTTGTGGCTTTGACACCTGGTGCCTTTATGAAAATGCACTTTGTGTAACAGCCATTCTCCTGTGGCTGGACAGACAAAGAATTAGTTTGGGAATCCTGTTCCCCTGGGCCCCTTCCTTCCTGCAGAGGTGCAGACATTTCCAATGAAAAAGTAAAGTTCTACATTTATATTCAGGTGAAGTGAGAGTAGTAATCACAGTATAATCTCTCTGAAGGTGATTGAGAATTACATAAACTGAAGTGTGTTATTTACAAGGGAAAGGAATATCACTCAGGGACATGGAGAATGTACATTTTAAGACAATTATGCCTTTCTGACTCAATTTTGGTAGGTATTACGTGTTCTGAAGTTCAGTGGATATCCACATATTGAAGATCGAAACTAGATTCCTACCTCTCACCTTGTGGAGAAACCAATTCATAATGGATTGAATACCTTAATGTAAGACCTAAAACTTTAAACTACTTCAGGAAAACATAGGGAAAAAGCTTTGATGATGACTTTCTGAATAAGACTGCAATAGTTCAGAAAACAATAATAAGAATTGACAAATGGCATTGCATCAAATTAATAACCTTTTGCACAGCAAAGAAAACAATTACCAGAATGAAGAAACAGTCTACAAAATTGGAGAAAATCTTTGCCAACTATTCCCTGACCAGAGATTAATATTCAGGATATATGGAAAACTCAAAAAATTAAGCACCAAAAAAGTACAATCTAACCAATAAATGGGCAAATGAACTGAACACTTTTCAATCAAGGAAATACAAATGACAAGTAAATACATAAATAATAATGTTCAGCATCTTTAGCCATCAGTGAAATGCAAATAAAAACTACACTGAGATTCTATCTCACCTCAGTCACAAGAAAACAAAAAGCAACTGATGCAGCAGTACATGTCTGTAGTCCCAGTTACTGGGGGAAGCAGAGACAGGAAGATCATGGTTTGAGGACAGCCTGGGCAAAGTTAGTGCAAGACCCTATCTGAAAATCAAAATAAAATAAAAAAGACTGAGGTGGGGTGGGGGGGATTCAAATTGTAGAGCAACTGCCTAAAAAATACAAGGCCCTGAGTTCAATCTTCAGTATTACAAAAAAAGAAGAAAGGGAGGGAGGGAGGGAGGGAGGAAAGTAGAGAGGGAGAGGGAGAAGAAGGAAGGAAGGAAGGAAGGAAGGATGAAGGAAGGAAGGGAGGAAGGGAAGAAGGGAGAAAGGGAGGAAGGAAGTGTGGAAGGGAGGAAAGAAGGAAGGGAGTGGGGAAGGGAAGGAGGAAGAAAGGAAGGAAGGAAGGAAGGAAGGAAGGAAGGAAGGAAGGAAGGAAGGAAGGAAGGAAGTAGAAAGGAAAAGCAATAAATGCTGGAGAGAACACAAGAGGAAAAAAAAAACCCTTATACACTGTTGGTAAAAATGTAAATTAGTCCAGCCAATATAGAGGTTTGTCAAAGAACTAAAAATAGCACTACCCTATGATCCAGCTATACCACTGCTGGATATATACCCAAAGGGATCAAAGTCAATATACAATAGAGATACCTGCATAGTTATGTTTATTGTGGCCCCATACACAATACTCAAGTCATAGAATCAACCTAGGCACCAATAAATGGATGAATTAATAAGAAAGTGATATATATTCATAATGAAGTCTTATTAAACAATAAAAAATGAAATTAAGTCATTTGCAGGAAAATCAATAGAACTGGAGATCATTGTGTTAAAATTAAAGTAAGTTTTATAAAATATTTTATTTTTCCAGTTTCATGTTAAAAACTATTTAAAAAGTAAGCATTTTATATTTTCTTTTTCTATTTACATACATGAGTACATAATACCCTGTTGAAACTATTCCAAGAATGGGGAAGGAATAAAGGAGAATGATGGAGGGGTGAATTAACTATGATATATTGTAAGAACTTTTGCAAATGTCACAATGTACCCCCAGTACAATTACACGATAATAAAATAAAATATTTTATTGTATCAATTTTTACTATGTTTTAGAAACATCTTCACACAGAGAAAAATATGTTAACTAAAAGAAAACAATTTTACAAAATCCTGAGCATTTATTTAAGTTGCCAGTATTTAATTAGATTGTTAAAAATCAAAGATATATGCTGTTATTTCTAAGGTTATCACCAAAAGAAGAGTAGACAAATGCATTAGAAACTGAATGATCCAAAATAAGACAAGTGTAAAAAAGGAATGCAATGAGATAGATATAAAAACAAGGTGGTAACTGTAAGACAATACAGTAATTGCATTTTAGTAAATTTATCATGCATTCCAAGTAAAAGGCTAAGACCATCAGATTGAAGATCTTCCTGTTGCTTACAAAAGACACACTTTAAATACAAGTATCTAGAGTGATTAAAAACAAAAGAATAGGAAGAAATAAATCATGAAAACTTTAACCAGGAGAATTCAGGTGGTGATACTAATCTGATTAATGCAAACATTAAGCTACAGATAAACATGGATATTTTATAATGATAAAGTGGTCATGATGGTGAATTAGGTGACAACTTCTACTGAAATAACAACTTCCATTAAAATAAAGCAAAATTGACAGAAACAAGTGAGCTAAGTCCCACATCATGGTGAGGGACTTCAACACAACTCCATGGAATGATGATAGAACAAGCTGTGAAAAAGAAAATTCACACAGACATAAAAGATCAGAACACATAATTAGCAAACCTAACCCAATTGACATGTACAGAACATCAATACCCAATAACAACAGAATTAACTGTTTCAAGTATATTATAAGCCATTTACCAACATAGCTTCTGAATAAGACTCCAATAGCTCAGGAAATAACAGCAAGAATTTTCAAATGGGATTGCATCTGATTAATAAGCTTTTGCACAGTAAAGGAAACAATTATCAGAGTAAAGAGACAGCCTATAAAATGGGAGAACAATGTTAGTCAGCTATTCTCTGACAAGAGATGAATATGCAAAGTATATAGAGATCTCAAATAATTTAACACCAAAACATCCAAATAATCTAATCAATAAATGAGCAAATAAACTTAACATACAGTTTTCTTTTATTTTCTTTTGGTTTTGGTGGTGGTTCTGGGGTTTGAACGCAGGGCCTCACGACCACTATGCAGGCACTCTATCACTTGAGCCATGCCCTTATCCCTGAACAGAGTGATTTCAAAAGAAGTACAAATGACCAACAAATACACAAAGAAATGTTCAACATCCTTAGCTGCTTTGGGAATTCAAATCAAAACTACCTTTAGGTCTGGAGTTGTGCCTCAATGGGAGAGTGCTTACCCAATATGAACAAGGCCATAGGTTTGATCCCTAAAACATTAAGTATTTAGTTAGTTAGTTAGTTAAAAATTTAAAACACTACCATGAGATTCCATCTCACTCCAATTAGGCAGCTAATATCAAGAAAGCAAACAACAATTGCTGATGAGGATGCAGAGAAAAAGGAACCCTTGTATACTGCTGGTGGGAATGTAAATTAGCATGGAGAAATCTGCATGGAGATCCCTCAAAATCTAAAAATAAAACTTCCATATTACTCAGCTATATTACTCCTGGGTATATACCAGAAAGAATGTTAAGTCAGTATAAAATAGAGATACTTGACACCCATTTCATTGCAACACTATTCATGGTAGTCAAGTTATGGAATCAGCCTGCATGCCATGGATGCATGAATAAGAAACTGTGGTATGTATACACAAGGGAGTATTACTCTGCCATAAAGAAGAATGAAATTATGGCACTTGCAAGAAAATGGGTGGAACTAGAAATCATTATGTTAAACAAAATAAGCCAGACTCAGGTTTTCTCTCACATGCAGAATCAAAATTAAAAAAAAAATACATGAAAGCAGAAATGGGTCTATTTGGGAAAAGGAAGCAGATAAACAGGATGGGAGGATGGAGAAGAGAGGGAAATAGGAGGGGTAAACATGATTAAAGTGGATTACGTACATGTATGAAAATGCATAATGAAACCCAGTAAAAATGTATCAAAAATAAAAAGTAAAATCTTCATTTGCTTTTTAAAAAATTTACCAAAAATGACTAAATATTGAAATATAAAATGTCTCAACAAGTTTCAAACTATTAAAATAATTCATAATATGTTATTTGACAGCAACAGAATTATTATAAAGCAATAATATAAATGTAGCTAGAAAAATCTATACTTCACAAAAATTAAAGAATAAAAAGCTAGATAATCTGTAGGCCAAAGGAATAAATCCAAATGTAAAGCTATAAACTTTTGATAATAATATATCACATAAGCAATTCTATAGGAGAATGGAGTACCCAGAATATATATCAAAATATATATCAAAATATATATCAAAAATATATATATCAAAATATATATCAAAAATATATACCCATATATGTATATTATATATAATATTTAACATATTTAGTGTTATGTTCAATAAATGTTATATATGAATGGTAAGAAATAAATAAAAATAAATGATTAAATATTCCATCTTTTCAGAGCAGCAGAAGGAAAATAATAATTGAAATCAGAAAGACCTTAAAAGAAACTCAATAAACCCCCAGCACAAGAAACCTGAAGAAAACTACAAGGTAGATTAGAACCAAACTGCTCAAAACCAATCATGAGGAGAAAAGGTTCAAAGCAGCTCAGAGAGAAGGACAAATTTGTTACAAAGTCAAAAAGTTAAGAATAACAGAGTTCTTATCAGAAAAAAAAATTAAGTGTGGATATATGGGGCAATATCATTAAAATACTAAAAATGCTGTCAAAACAGAATTCAATACTAAATATATTTTTTTAATTAAGGAGAAAGAAGTCTTCTGCAGCTATACTAAAAATCTGAACACATTCATCACCAGGAACCTTGAATTGCAATATACATATATTTTTTCACCAAATGATACCAAATGGTAAACTGTAACACACAAAAGACAAAACCATTCCAGAAATCGTAACTACATAACAAACCTGTAAGTATTCTAGTGTAAGGCTGTTATACCACGTAGGACACAGTATATCACTTGAATGTTAACACTTTATCATTTAATGATGTAAGCTATAAACTCCAAAGCAATAAACAAAATTTTAAAAACCAAAAAGTCATAAAAATCAAAACAGGAAATAAAATGAGATTAATAATACTCAATTATCCAAAAGAAAGGATAAAAGAAACATGTTTTAAAGAGCACCAGGGCTGGTGTGAGAAAAGGGGCCCTGTCTGAATGAAATAAAGCAGACATAGATACATTCTTTGATGTGTGAATCTTTTAACATCTGATCTGCCTCTAGTCCAACCCCTCAAATACCTCCACGGCACTTCTTACAGAATAATTTGAATGACATCAATTTGGTCATGTTATTGCTCCTTTAAACATCCTTCTCATTCCCATGGATGGCTTGTGGTTGATAATTAACTCTATAGACAATTTTCATTGTTTCTGTACAGTATTTCAGCCCCACTCTGTATAGCTAGCCGTACTTTATCTCACTCCTGTGACTTTACACGTGTTATCTCCTCAGCCCAAAAATGCCCTCCCTATTTCATTTCCCTAAATCTTTTTGTCTTATTTTGTCTGTGTGTTACATGTTCCCCAGTATCACAATCCTAGACAAAATTAGATACTTCTCCTTGTGTCCATTAAATAACTTGAACACAACTATTCAATCCCTTGCCTCTCTTCTAATAGTCAACAGCATTTTAAGCCTCTGTTCTGCCTCTAATCTCAGGACTTTGTGCAGATTTTCTCAGAGGATAGGTATAGAGTTGCAGGGAAAAAATGAGTCACAATGAGGCAGATCATTTCATCTGTATCATATCTCTCCATTTGATCATTTTCTGGTTGCTGTCCCAAATATTCAGCCATCCCAGGATAGAATATGCAGGATAGGAAAGAGAACTTCCTGAGGTGGAAGGAGTAGAGTGTGTCAGTTAACTATAAAAGAACATGGGAGCCAGGCGTGGATGGCTTATGCCTGTCATCCTAGCTATTCAGGAGGCAGAGATCATGAGGATCATGGTTCAAAGCCACCCAGGCAAATAGTCCACAAGACCCTATCTCAAAAATACCTAACACACAAAGAGCTGGTGGAGTGGCTCAAGGTGTAGGCCCTGAGTTCTAACTGCAAAATATAAAAATAAATAAATAAAAAGGACACAGGGAATGTCCCCTGTGACCAAATAAGCCCCACTTGGAGTTTTAGTTCTCTGTGATTTCCTGTTTATAAATTAATAGTGTGTTTGGGACTCTAAGTGAGAAACCTCATAATTTAGTTATAGTACATCCAACAACCAGAAAAATACATAATAAGAAAACAATTAATCATTCTTATATGAGAAAACCGGAACTCACATTGAGGTCAGTGAGTCAAAAGTCATTCATCTTATAAGTGTCCAAATTGGTATATTCAGGGGTTTTACATAAAAGTCTCATTCCAAGACAAGCATGTAACTGTGAGGTACATAAGGCTTTTTGTAAGGTGATTTGGAAAACACATTATATAAACAACCTAATTCTTTCCCTAAGTTTACAGAGGAAGAAACAATTTGTGACATTTTACACACTTTAATTCAACAAAAATATAGAACGCACTCTATTAGCAGCCTTAAAATATCTAAAGCTGAAAACATGTGTACAGCTCTTCACCATCCTTGGAGGAGTTTATAATCTAATATCAGAGGGAGTTGTACATGCATTCACGGTCCAAGGTGAACTGATTAATTCCATTAGCATGAATAAAAGAGGACACTGTGGAGCAGGCAGTGTTTAAACTGAGACTTCTAGAATGGGCATAGTGTGTCAAGTGCAGACACAACTGTTAGGTTTTTCTCAGAGGATACTTGAGTGTAGGCTTAAAAAAATCAGCAGATAGGGATGTATCTTGGAAAAATGAACTAGGAGTAGTCTGGAAGTATTGGTAAAAGAAGAGTGTTTGAGAAGTCATATTTTGGCTAGGATCAGCCTTTGAAGCTATGAGACAGAAAAGAGAGATATCAAAGTTATTATTCTGATGAAAGCAGCACTGTAGAAGTGAGGAATTACTACTGTGGTCATTCCAGATCAGCTCTATTGGGAGACATTCTCAAGTGACTCTTAGGAAATAGTACATAGGAAGTTCTCACTACTATCTCAAAAGAAGCCTGTTTATTTAATGTAAAACAATCCCAAAAACTATCAATCAATGTCTAGTTTCAGCATTTTAGGGCATGATCAGGATGAGAATTGCAAAGAGTAAAATACACTTATCCTTATTCCACAAACCCGCTTACTCAGATGCCTAAATTCTATGGAAGGCTATGCAGAGTCATTTCTGGATGTGAATATTGACACAACAGAACTGAAAGTAGAATGAGATAGAAAATTTAACTTGATATTAAAGACAAGCATGTACACACAAACATGAGTCATTTTATACTTTTAAACATCATTATAAATAAGGAAAAAACTACAGGAAATTTATACTCTAAAGAATTGGTGTTAAGTAAAAATATTGATAATATCTGTTGGATAGAAGAAGCAGTAGATCACACGTCTCATTCATTCCATGTGAGATCAAAGTTCTAGAGTCAATTTTTGTACATCCACAAGACACCCATTTGTGGCACAAAACCAGAATGGGCTATGTCAGGGAAAAATAAAGAAATCTAACACATCCATAAGTATTAAACAATTTAGGAAATGGAGAAGCATTTAAAATTATTGGAATCATATTTATTCTTTATTTGACAAACAATGTCTTTCATAGTTCCTGTAATTAAGACTTGACGGGTCAGTGAGAACTTCCAGATAGTTCCAAAACACATAAAAACTAAGGTTTTACTCTGTAAAATTAAAAATAATCAAGATTCCAGATTGAATATGCCATAAACAGCAATGAAGAAAAATTCAAAGTTACTCCTGCAGCATTTAAATTTCCTATGCATTATGAAAATTATTTCCCATTTCCCATTTCTGTTCACAAGGCCATGCCTCACCAAGTTTACTTCTTACAGGCTTTTCAGCAGGTTCTGGATTCCCTGCTTGATCTCCTTGGTTCTCACACCATAAACAATGGGGTTCAGAGCAGGGGGAATTAGGTGGTGTAAGATGTTCAGCAGTATGGGGACATCTGGGGGAATTCTTTCCCTGGCCAGGTTAGTGATGACCAGAACCAATAGGACTGTGCTGAAGAAGAGGATGAGGATGAAGTGGGAACCACATGTGCTTAGGGACTTGGACACAGCACCTTCAGCCTTGATTCTTAACACAACTCTCAAGATAAAGGAATAGGAGAGAATAATAAGGATAAAGTCAGAGCCCAGCAGGGTCCAGCCTGCCACAAACTGGTACAGTCGATTGAATGTGATGTTGTCACAAGAGAGTTTGGACACAGACAGGTTAGTACAGATACAGTTCTTGATTATATTCCCTGCACAGTATCTTAGTCTGGCAGAAAGGATGGGAACAGGAAGAGAAAAGAGGGCATTTCTGGCTATAACAAAGATGGCAGCCCTAGTCACAAATTGATCAGTGATGATGGAGGGGTAACGCAGAGGGTGGCAGATGGCCACATAGCGGTCATAGGCCATGACCATGAAGGTGCAGGACTCCATGGTCAGGAAACTGTTCATGATGAACATCTGGAGGAAGCAGGCAGAGAAGCTTATGGCTTTGTTGTCAAACCAGAAGATGTCCAAAACCTTAGGGATGACGGTGAGGCAGAGCACGACGTCCAGCAGGGACAGGAGGCTGAGCAGGTAGTACATGGGCTTGTGCAGAGAGGACTCTAGGCGGATGGTGATGAGAAGGGTGGTGTTAGCCCCCATAGCCAGGAGGAAGAGGAGGCTGAGGGGCAGGGAGAGCCAGTGCTGCCAACTCTGATAGTTAGGGAAGCAGATGAGGAGGAATTCGGAGACTGGAGAGGTGGAGTAATTGCTAGACAGTGCCATGGAAGGTACCATGATCAAGTTGAAACCCCAGAGCACCTTATAATGAAGGACTGAATATATGACATAGAAAGTATGTGTTCTAGATGTAGTTGAACTTTAGTTTCCAGTGGGGCTTGAACCTGTCCCAACGAGATTTTAAAACACCATCATTGTCGTCATTGTCATCAACATCTATTGGACCGTGTGTTATGTGCCAGGCACTCTGCTGCAGGCTCTATATTCATTTATCGCATTTCATCCTTTAAAAAAATACTGAGCAGTAACTAGTATTGTTGTACTACTTTCACAGATAATTAAAATTATATAAGGGGAAGAAGAGTAGTTTAATCATAATTAGAGATCCAGTGTAGTACAGTCAGTACTATGAGTCACAGACTCTAGAGTGTCTGTCTTCACTCACTACAGTATATAGCCTCAACAGCCACAAGTATTTAATTAAGTCCTTCCTTTTTTTCCCTTTCTTCCATCTTCCTTCCTTCCTTTCTTCAGGATTTATTTTTTTTTTTATTTTTTTTGCTGGTTTAATACATTTTATTTTATTTTTTATTTTTTTCATTTTTCTTTTATTATTCATATGTGCATACAAGGCTTGGTTCATTTCTCCCCCCTGCCCCCACCCCCTCCCTTACCACCCACTCCGCCCCTTCCCTCCCTCCCACCCCCTCAACACCCAGAAGAAACTATTTTGCCCTTATTTCTAATTTTGTTGTAGAGAGAGTATGAGCAATAATAGGAAGGAACAAGGGTTTTTGCTGGTTGAGATAAGGATAGCTATACAGGGCATTGACTCACATTGATTTCCTGTGCGTGGGTGTTACCTTCTAGGTTAATTCTTTTTGATCTAACCTTTTCTCTAGTACCTGTTCCCCTTTTCCTATTGGCCTCGGTTGCTTTAAGGTATCTGCTTTAGTTTCTCTGCGTTAAGGGCAACAAATGCTAGCTAGTTTTTTAGGTGTCTTACCTATCCTCACCCCTCCCTTGTGTGCTAAAGCTTTTATCATGTGCTCATAGTCCAATCCCCTTGTTGTGTTTGCCCTTGATCTAATGTCCACATATGAGGGAGAACATATGATTTTTGGTTTTTTGAGCCAGGCTAAACTCACTCAGAATGATGTTCTCCAATTCCATCCATTTACCAGCGAATGATAACATTTCGTTCTTCTTCATGGCTGCATAAAATTCCATTGTGTATAGATACCACATTTTCTTAATCCATTCGTCAGTGCTGGGGCATCTTGGCTGCTTCCATAACTTGGCTAGTGTGAATAGTGCCGCAATAAACATGGATGTGCAGGTGCCTCTGGAGTAACAGTCTTTTGGGTATATCCCCAAGAGTGGTATTGCTGGATCAAATGGTAGATCGATGTCCAGCTTTTTAAGTAGCCTCCAAATTTTTTTCCAGAGTGGTTGTACTAGTCTACATTCCCACCAACAGTGTAAGAGGGTTCCTTTTTCCCCACATCCTCGCCAACACCTGTTGTTGGTGGTGTTGCTGATGATGGCTATTCTAACAGGGGTGAGGTGGAATCTTAGCGTGGTTTTAATTTGCATTTCCTTTATTGCTAGAGATGGTGAGCATTTTTTCATGTGTTTTCTGGCCATTTGAATTTCTTCTTTTGAGAAAGTTCTGTTTAGTTCACTTGCCCATTTCTTTATTGGTTCATTAGTTTTGGGAGAATTTAGTTTTTTAAGTTCCCTGTATATTCTGGTTATCAGTCCTTTGTCTGATGTATAGTTGGCAAATATTTTCTCCCAGTCTGTGGGTGTTCTCTTCAGTTCAGAGACCATTTCTTTTGATGAACAGAAGCTTTTTAGTTATAGGTAAGAACTTTCTCAACGAAACCCCAGCAGCACAGCAACTACGAGATAGCATAGATAAATGGGACCTCATAAAACTAAAAAGCTTCTGTTCATCAAAAGAAATGGTCTCTTCAGGATTTAGAAGGGACAGCTTTACAGAGAGCTTGGCTTAGCTGACTCCATCTAGGCCCAAGGAAAGCCCAGCCCTCTACTCTGCAGAACAAGACAGACCCTGACTTCAGGATTCATTATTTTCATTCTCAGGAAGTATTGGATTAGAGTCAATGAAGCTCTTGACCCTCCCCCAGAGGTAATATATTCTTCCTTCCACAGAGAGGATTTCACTTTAAAGGAATAGTACTCATCATTCACTAATAAGGTTATTTCCTATTGTTCTTGTTTGTTAAGGTTTGACAGTGTTTTCTTTGGTTTAGTTCCTTAGGAGAGGACGGTGACTATGTTGTTCTGGTGACAGAGAGTGAGGAGTACATGAGGAGGTGCACTAAAATAACTCTGCAAATAAAAAGCAGGACCTTTGATGGGCACCCCAAAAGAGGAACACAGTTTGAAATTTAGGCAGGAGAAATATTGTGTTAGTCTAGGCAGAAACTTAAGAGAGCCCTAGAGTCTTCGGGAATGCCAAGAGTTTGGCCCTAAGAGTACCTTTCTACTTCTGGGAGATGGAATAGCATGGCTATCTTCTGCTCACCCTTGTGGGTTTCCTGACACATACTGCTCTAGTCAAGCTAACAACCTAATCTGTCACAGGAACACTATCCAAAGATGAGCCACCTCTTATAAGGTCTTGAGCGATGTGCTGTGAATCCTTTCTTTTCTCACTCTGAGGAAACTCAGCCACAGACAGTGCACCATGAGAAAGATGATACAACAAGAGTGCTCTGGGCCTGTCTGGAGTCTGATCCCTGATCTGTTATCTGGGTGAATACTCAGTAGGGTTCTCTGAATTGTCCCATCTCTAAAGCTGCACCCAGATGCTCCCTGCTCCTTAGGCAGTGATCCTTTTCTCTATACCAAGAGTCATTTCTTTACTTCAGAATGGATATGAAGAAATGGGTTGAAGAGACATTTCAAAATCAAAATCAGCTCAAATTACATGGAGTGGTTGAGTAAAGAAAGGCATTTGAAGATTCATTATGTAAACATTGCCTAAACATGTACATGCTGCTTTCTGTTGATCAAGGAAATGTTGAAGAAGAAGGCAGACAGGTTCTGCCTGAAAGTAAAGAAGTTGGGGGAGAGGGAAGAAGCAGGGGAGAGAGATGGCTCAAGCAATGTATACACATATGAATAAATGAATAAACAATAAAAAAAGAAAATGAATGAATCTATGTCTTAAATCTCATGTCACAGTGTTAGAGATGACTTTCTAATTTTCTTTTTTGAGATCTTGTGAAAAATTTTACTCAGAAATTAGAGGGGCATGGGAAATGAACAAGTTTTAAGAATTAAAACAAATAAATCTAAATTTGGAGTTTCTGTCTGAGATATTTATAAATGTCAATCATTGAAAATATAATATAATGCATAAAAATGAGAAGAAAATTCAAGTCTTTACATGAAAATGTGCTTCTTGCTCTTTTTTGATAACTCTTTTATTTTATTATTTATTTATTTTTTATTCATTTATTCACATGTGCATGTATTGTTTGGGTCATTTCTCCCCTCTGCCCCCCTCCCCCACCCTCTCCCTCCTTTCCCCCCTCAGTTCCAGGCAGGTCCTGTTCTGCCTTTATCACTAGTTTTGTTGAAGAAAAGAGACAAGCATAATAAGGAAGACAAACTGTTTTTGCTAGTTGAGTTAAGGATAGATATCTAGAAATATTCCTAGCATTGCTTTTATGTACACATGTAAGAAATAAAAATTAAAGAAGTATTAGCTTATAATGGGAAAGATCTAAGTATATTCAAAGTCTAAAGTTTAAGAATTTTCCATTGATGTAGATAGTTAGTGATTAGGAGGGAAAGGAAATGTTTGATGGAACAATGTTCTAGTTAAGATAGAAGAGGATTAATCCAATAGTATCAATGAGAATTCTTGGCTGAAACAATGGCATAAACAGAGTAACTTCCCTTTACTCTTCTTTTCACACAAAAAAATTTTCTATTCTGGAAACCAAGAGTGAGTACTATCACATGGCTTTGTGTTACGTACTTTGGTAATGGGACAAAATGGAATAAAAATATAAAGTTGGATCTCCCACAGAAAAACTAAATTGCCACCTTGGCCCCCCAGTTATCATACCATTTTCAAATTCTGGGATGAAAGCAGTGTCCAATTACCTGGACTGAAAATGGCTTTTGCTTTGAAGCAAGAGAAAATTACCTGTGTTCATGGACATTTTGGGAGGTGAAGGGAAAGTATCTTTTTGCTCTGTTTTAGATAAAATATAGTTTCTTTCCAGATAGCTTATTCTTTAGAATGCTGGATGCTTTTTGTTTGTTTGTTTTTCCTCATAATAAAAAAAGATCAGTCTTGCTACTGGTAATATAGCAGCCAATGTTCATGAGTAGCATCTAGGCTCAGTTCTCTTTTACTGAGAACACAAAATTTTTAATAGTTTTTTTTTTTTTACTTCTACTTCATGCCATCCTGCCACATATGTTCTATCTTAGGAATAGTTCAAATATTTAGCATTTCATACTTAGGGTACAAGTACATATCTATATTTGATACAACTACAGTCTCCAACTTAAATATCTGATAGAAGATAGAAGCTTCTGACAGAAGCTTAGATTATTATCAGGCTATCCTCTATTTCCAGGCCAACCTGTCTCCTTTCTTCTTCATTATCTACCTTAAACCAGTAAAACTGTTTGCTTTAGAATCTGAACAATGAATTCCTTATAGAGCATCACAAAGATTGCAAAAAAACCATAACTCTTTCTTCAGAGACACCTTTGAGGATTAGAACTAGGTACCTTAAGAGAAGTAATCAAAATAGTTCAGGTTCACCAAAGGTAGATTAGAAGCTAGTTAATGAATGAGTTTTAGGTAAATAAGCCTATAAAGAGTCCCATTGACCTGGTAATTAAAATTGTCAATGCTTCCTTATGGTTAGGATCTAATTATCCTATCATATGGATTCATGTTCTAAAAACTCATCTGCTATGATTACAGTTGTTTCTTTGTGCATTACCATCTGTTTTCCCACATGACTAAGCAAAGAGAAAAAAAATGTAGTAATATGACTGATAATGGTAATGGCTGTCATAACTAAAGAAGTGGTAACAAGACACCAAGAAGTTTTGGCAAGATGAGAAAGCATGACCCAGAAGCATATAATCAACATGGCTGAAATTACTGATCATGCACAGCTGTCTACCAGACGTGTCTCCTCCAGGAGGGTTGAGGTGTATATGAGAAGGCCTCACACTCAAGCTTCTAGAGAAGATAATGAAAGCATTTATTTGGTCCAAGGACTTACAAATATTTCAAGTTTTCTAAATACAGATTATGTATAATACACATTAGAAAAAAAAACTTTTCTATCCTTTGTAGGCCTTTATGACAAAACAAGGATTCATAGCTAAAACTAGAGTTAAGACGATTCTGTATCAGTTTTGCATATGGCATCAGGAAAACGACCCTCAGTGTGAATCTAAGAGATAAGACAGATAGGAAACATACTCTCCTTTTCTAAAAATATTTCTTCCTTCCAATATCCTCAAGTCTGGCTCCTCAGAATGACTTCATCAAGTTCAACAAGTGAGAAAATAGCCAGTACTTTCTCAGTACCTGGTCTTAATGCTAAGTATCCTATTATACAGCATGGTTTAAGGTAATCCTGCTATCTTTTGAGAGCTTAATTAATAGAGAAAATTGACTTGCAAACCTTTTTACTTCTGTAGAGTTGTGGCTGTCATAATGCTGATTATTAAACAGTAGAAAAGAGAAAAAGTACAGATGAATGATGCAATGAGATACAGTTTAAAAATTGGTCTCAGATAGAAAAGAATTCCAATTCTGACTCATTCTATAATTCCCTAACTACTTAAATTCTATTGTCCATTTTTCTCGTTGATGAAATAGAACAAACAATACTTAACTTTAGGTGTTTCTATGGGGAGGGAAAAGGGCTATCATTTCCTGAAGTCTTTTTAGGTCAAGAACATTAAAGAAGTATACAAAAAAAAAGAGGCCTTAATACTATCCTTAAAAAGGCAATAGTGAGAGTAGAATGACTCAATTAGGTAGATGTTAAATAATGATCACTGATGAGCTATTAGAAGATAGTAGAGGTAAAATTCCTTGGAATAAAGAAGTAGAGAGAGAAAATGAGTGACCAGTGACAGCCTTGTGAGCATCCTTAGAAATCTGTCTGTGAGTTGATACCTTCATGTACACTGTGAGGAATCACAGAATATTGTGAAGAGAAAGTGGTGGGCTACAGATGGTGCCTTAGTCTATTTGGGCTGCTATATCAAAATACTGTAAACTGCATGGCTTACTAATCACAAACATTTTTTTCACAGTTCTGAAGACCAGGCAGTCTAAGATCAAGGAGCCAGCAGATTTGGTGTCTGCAGAAGGCACAGATTTAATTTGCAGATGACACCATCTCCCTGTGTCCTCACATGATAAGAGATGCTCACTAGATCTCTGTGGTCTAATTATAAGGACACTAATCACAATTTTGAGCTTTTATGACCTATTCAACTTCTAAAAGTCTCCCCTCTTAGTACCATCAACTTGGAAGTTTGGATTTTAACATAAGAACCTTGTAGGGACACAAACATTCAGATCATAGCAGGTGGGTCAAAGAGAATCACAGAGTGTAGGGAGGTTTTTTGGAAAGTCCTGAAAAGTCCAAATGAAATGTGATTAAGAGCCAAACATAGAGAGTTGCCATGCATAAGGAGAAGAAAGAATATGTTTGGGGATGGGAAGGAGTCAAGAAAATGTAGTGTAAGGAGTCCGAGGAGGCAGGAAAAGATTAGTCAAAGCTGTCTCCTATCTTTTAATGATTAGAAGGAGGAAATATGTCCTTCCCATTCATACCTCCTGTAAGACTGATAGCTTCTTCCAGGTAATAATGTGCTTACAACTTTCTGGGGTTTTTTGTTTTGTTTTATAGGTCTCTCTCTCTCTCTCTTTCTCTCTCTCCTTCGTAGTGAAACTGAGGCCTCCTGATGTGAAATATAGAAAATTGTTGGTGATCTGGGGCATTGCTGTGATCTTTAGTACTCCAACTCATCAGTTCACACTCTCTGATATTAGAGAGTGGTGATAGGGATTCCTTGCTCTACACATTGAAGACCAAAAAGTATAGCCTCCAAACATGAGTTATTGACAGTCTGGAAAGATCAGATAAGCATTGAAAAATCAAAATGACAGTGGAAAATCTAGGTCCAGCTATGACTGCCTATATGCAGGAGCAGTCCCCTTACCTCCCAGATGAACTTAGATTAGGGCAGAAAAGAAATCTTGACCCAACCAGACAGAATACCTTTTTTTCCTAGCCATGTTGTAGATAAAAATCTAAACCTATAGAAGTTTTGAGTCCAAAAGACACAAAAGATTCAGCTTGAGCTCTGAAAGAAATAAGTCTTTGGTCAATGCCCTCTGTACCAGGATCTAAATACCTTGGCATTTACTATACCAGACCCTATTGAAGAGCTCTACCTTCTTTCCATACTCAGCTTCTGAAATCTCCCTCATCCTTCAGTATTTCCTGAATCATGGTTTTCCTGGTCTCACCTTAAGACTCACCTGCTCCAGGAAGCTGTACTGCTGCTGTTTCTGGATGCTGGATGCAACACAATGATGTATATTCCACTATGCCTCCTCCTTCCCCACTGCTCACAGAAGTTGGTGCTCTTGTTAAACAACTGGAACCAGAGCCCTATAGTATATTTCCCTGAAGGGAGATAATAAAAGGCGTAATTCAGCATTGGGAGTAGAATGAAGGTGGGAGAGACCAAAAGTACTTAGGGAATCTAAATAAAGACAAAGGTATTATGCAAAGTGAAATAAGCCAGACACAGGAAGAAAAATATTGCATGAACCCACTTTATGTGTGTAATTTTAAAAAGTCAAATTCATAGAATCATTGTTAACAAGGGACAGAATCAAGGAAAAGGAGAGATGCTGGTTACAGTGTACAAAGTTTCAGTCAGAAAAGATGAGTGAACAAAAAAAAAGAAAAGATGAATGAGTTCTAGAGATGGTTGTGCAGCACAGGGATATAATCTACTTAAAATTTGCTAAGACAATAAGATCTTAATTGTTCTCACTACAAAAAAATGCTAACTGTGTGAAGAGATGGATACATTAATTAGCTGGACTATAGTAGTCAGTTCAGTGCATATATTGGTATTGACCTTCTATTCTGTTGATGGGAATGTAAATTAGTACAACCATTATGGAAAGCAGTATGGAGATTCCTTAAAAAACTAAAAACAGAACTGCCATATGATCCAGTGATGCCAGCGTTGCAGTGGCAATGTCATTCTCGCAATACCCTCACAAGCATGCCTTAGCCAGCCTATCAAAAATCTCACCAAAAAACCTCCCATCAACCCCCATCAAAAAACCTGTGTCCTCCTTTAAAGAGTCTTTCATATCCAGTGGTTAACGAGGAGGTGGAGCAACAGTTCTCGGGAGGGGAGTGACATTGTAACAAGAGAAACCTGCGTTCCTACTTCTCTGAATGTAAACAACTTAGGAAAAGCAGCTGTGCTGCATTTCACACTCTTCTGCAGCTGGGGCCATGCCAAACTCAGCCTGCCGACTGTTGGGCACAGCAGTGCTTATGTCACGTTCTCATGGGCTCCTCATAATCCGCTCCCCACAAGAATCCCATTAGGTTTTGGGGGTTTTTTCGGGGGAAATGGTGAAGGGGGTATTGCAAAAGAAACATGAGTTTGACTTTCAAAGGAAATATTTGATTTTTACTTCAAATTTTTAAAAATTACTGATCCTGTGGCAGGAAGGCAGAAAGGGGAAAGAGAGATTAATGAGTGCTACTGTAAAACAAAGAAAAATCAGAGTTGGGGAATGTTACCTGGAGACCAGAAGAGGGTCACCTCACACCAGAGGTTAAAACAGCCAATGAAATAATGTGATTATATATGGGACAACCTATAACCCCCCCCATTTCTGTAACCTGCTCTAAATGGCATATAAGGAAAGCCCCCTTTGTTCTCGGGGCTCAGCTTTTGGACTGGTGTCTGCTGAGTCGCTGCTGGCTTGCTTAATAAACTTGCTTCCCAAAAGCTTTGGTGCCCTGAGCCTTCCTGCAATCATCCTAATATTTTACAAGGAGGAAGTAGGCTCTAATGCAGTTCCACTCCAAAGTCACACTCTTCAATGCCTGCTGCACATAAGGTCAGGCGGAACATAGTAAAAGACATGATCCTTCAAAGGCAGAATCAAGAACAATGATCAAGATACAAATACTGTGGTTGCAAAAGCTCTTCCCAGAAAATACAACCAGTGCATAGTCAGACAACATCCCATATTGGCATTTAATAATGCTGCAACTCTTGACCAAAGCATTAGAGTATCACCATCAACAAGGTACTCCTTAAGGAATTTCATGCTCCAGTTCCAGTTGGGAAATTTTGTGGCCTCTACTCAGTTTCTGCCCCACCATTAGATAAGTGGAGGGAGGAGGAATGTCACCAGTCTAAAAAAAGAGTTATGCCTGGACCTGATGGAAAGGGTCACACACACAACTGGAGATCGTGAACTTTATGTTGCCTGCAGTAACCAGATTAGCATTGGAGTTCATAAGTATACTTTATACGTGGCAGAAAGAGAAATGAGTATCTGTGGACCACCCTCTCCTGCAGACAGTTGGATCTATGTGAGGAATTTAGATAATGGGATCAGAGAGAAAACTATGCAAGTCTCCTAGTTTAGGTTCCTAAAACCACCTGCATATTCCCTCTTCACTTCCCTGATGACCAGATTGAGAAGCAGCAGTACAGGACCTTCAGGGTCTAGAACATGGAGAAGCCCCATAATAGATGAAATATGGGTCCTACATGTTGACATGGAGCAAAGTCTCCAACCACTGAAATGGGATGTGGATTAGACTATACTTTCTTGTGTTAAGCTACTGAGGTATTGTTGTTAGGACTACCTTTTCTTGCACTGATTAATTCAGTGTTACTCTGCCATTGCCGTCTATACCCTGGAGCATGAAAACTATAAATCTATCCAGTCCAAAGTCTAAAATATAGCTCAATTACTAGACGGTGTAGTAGAAAAAATTGAATTAGGCAGCAAGTATGCCTAATTTTTCACTTCTTTCTCTGGCTCCAATTAATTGAATGACCATTCATAAATTTTTTTGCTCAGTTGCCTCATCTAAAGAAAATGAGAATAATAATAGTAATTCATAGGCTATTTAGATCATAATATCTCTGAAAGTAGATAATTCTGAAAGTGTGAAGGAGCAAACATAAGAGAGAATAAATGGCAGAAATAGCTCTGGGAATAAATGGCAGAAATGGCTCTGAGAATGTAAAGGAAACAAATGGTAAAAGTAATCTTGTCTTAGATAAAGGAACATTCTTAAAGACAAACATCCAAAGTGACAAAATATAAGCCCCTTAAGGTAGATTTCAGGGACAAGATGGACAAACAAGGCCTTCCTGGAATGCCCAGTCTGATAAGGCAAGGCCCACCTGGAATGCCCAGTACAATAAGCATGAGGTAATTAGACAGCCGAATTACAGATCCAGCTTCAAAGTAAAGTAGGGGTGCCTAAGTTAGGCAGAGCACTCTATTACCTCATGGACTTCAGCTATTCTTTGGCTTAGCTCTTTCACTAAGTCCCAACCACCAGGATGCTTTGCTATAATTTCAAAAACCTTTGTGCTTGCTTTAACTCTTAGCTTCTGTCTGGTGTTTTTGCCATTGACTATGCCAGAACACAAAATCAGAGAATACCACTTCAGTATCAAAAGCACACATAGGTAACTATAAGAGTACTAACCACATATTTTGAAAACCCAATAACTAATTTTTTATTGAATAGGTGAAGACATGAGTAAATGTTATTATGGCTGGGAATGCAAAGTACTAATAGACTAATATGTTGTGAAATGACAGTGATGTAGACTGTCTTGATGAACACTTGGCTTCTGTCATTGATTTGATATTGACTTTTACATGTCACTGGAGAAAAGAGTCAGAGCATACATTTTTGTGGCCTCTTTTATTAAATTAATTCCTTAGAAATCCCCCCAGAATTTTCTGAATACCATTGTAAACCCTCTTTCAAACATCAAATAAGGTTGGGGATTAGAATTTGCTACAGTATTGCTATTCTTCCTGACAGCCACAAGGAGCACAATCTACTGGCCAATAATGAAGAATCAGCTTACTTCTGGCAATGTCATTGTGTTCTATGGATGCATAAACTTGATGTCCCAAACTAGGTCTCTGAGATCACAGCTCTCATTGGTAATGGTCACATGCTTAGACTACCCTGAAGCACAATGAAGTACCAGGAAGACTATATACAAAAAGCTTTCTATGATACAAAAAGTTTTCTAAAATATGGGAAAGTATAATATGTTCCCTCAAAAATATTTATTTTCTTTTGAACCAACATAGATTCCCTTTTCCCTCCAAACACTTTAATTCCAGGAGACTTGTTACTCTTTCCTACCCTGGATTCTGATTTGATTCTTAATCTGGTGCTGAATAGCAGAGTTCAGTGATTACAGATCTTTCTCAAAAGGCTTAGTTCCTCATGCAAATTTCTCAACCTGCAAATCTTGGAGCAGATTGGAGTTGAGAGGCTATTAGAAAGCCATCCCCAGTGTGTTCATGTTCTGATCACATTGTCTTCCAACCCAACTGGAACATGGTCCACAAGTATTAGGAAACTGACCCTTCACAGATTTTCTCAGTTAAACTGACAAAATATCTGTGCCCCATCAATTTGAGATGCCTTTAATGTATACTTCTTAATTCTACCTACCTACACAGTTCAGAGATGTCTGCTGAAAGGACATTTTTATGTTGTGGGAATATCAGAGCAAAGGTGTGTCTGCCCTTCAAGGCCTGGTTCCTTGAGCTATCCTGTTTCCCTATTTTCTCTACCTATATGTGTGGTTCACCTCCTGTCTATAATCCTATATATAGTTTCTTCAATCACCTGTGCTGGACTTGACAATTCTATGAGAAATCTGTCTTATCACTTAGGCTCAAACTCTGCAGAAGCCCATTTCTTCAGTACTTACCATTGAAGAATAGGGGTGAGGGTGAGAAAATCTAAAATAGGAAAGAGGGAAAAAAAGCAGATCCCTAAATGCTCTGGAATGGCAAAGTACATGCATGAACATAAGTTAATTATGTGGCACATAGAGTGAAAATGAATTTAAGGATTCTGAAACTATGTTAAGTCACATAGTATCTAGTATGCATCAGGCATTCTTCTAAGTGCTTTATATGTATTAGTTTGTTTCACATAACTAAAACTAAGAGACAAGTAGTTGAAGATCTTTATCAGCTCTGTTCCAGTTAGTCCACCTGAAGTGCCCTAGTCAATAAAGGGCACAATGTACTTTTTAAAAAATCCCTTGTCAACTCAGGTGGGGCACACCTGTAATCTTAGCACCTGGGAGGCTGAGGCAGGAGGATCATGAGTTCCAGTCCAGCATGGGATACATAGCAAAATCCTGTCTCAAAAAGAAAAGGAGGAAAGGAAGGAAAGAAGGAGGGAATGAGGGAGGGAGGGAGGAAGGGAAAAAGAAAGACCTTGTCAAACTGATACATAACCATACAGAGTTATAGAATGATAAGAAGCATTGACCTTCATTTTTACAAATTGAAGGGGTGTGTTCTTCTGAATACAAGAAAGTCATTGGTAATTTCAAAATATACAAATGGCTATCTTGGGGAAAAGAGCAAAACTTGGACTGCCAGAGAGAAATCACAGAGAAACCGATCTTGATTAAACATGAGAAAACTTTCCAGCAGTGTAAGGAAAGTTATGTGTTTCTACCTGAAACCGCTCTTCTAAAATTGGCAGGGGGAGGGGAAAACATACTGATCTGCTTCTTTATCAGAGACTTTTCTTAGCCCGTGTGCCAGGTATCCAGTGCCAAAGTAAAATCAGCATGCCTGGCTCTGTCTCGTTCCTACACCCCTTATCCCATTATAGGATTTATAGACCTCTTCTGTTCCTGATCAGGCAAGAAGAAACCCAGTCCTCTACTTTCACTGTCTCCCAACTGAGAAAGGAAATGGAACTCTCTTGTAGAAAGGCAGAGGGGAGAGAGAGAACCTAAGAGCTCAGGATTTCCAGAGGTGCTCAGGATTTCTGGATGCTGATGCAACTAGAGTCTCCACACTTCCTACCACCTCCTTTTACTCCCTGTTTAGTGGAGGCTGTGTCTAAGAAAAGGATCCCTACCTACTTTATTGCCAGTGACCTCCATGGGTATGCTGCATGAACCTGACTAAGGGTAGCAGGGAATGAGAAATAAGACACACACAGACATAAAGACAGAAAACAGAAAACAGAAGGCTGGGATCAGGAGGACTGCACATTCCTGATGGGAAATGTGAGCACCTACCTGAGCCAGAGTGTTTATTTTTATAGATCAGTACAAGGAAAAGACTCAGGTAAAAATCAAGCTTTAACAATTCTTGATGCAAGGTGAAAGGAATGAGGTTTGGTGGGCTAATTTTCCTAAGGCTAATGAAGCTTAATTACAACACATCAGTTCTGGAAACATCAAGGCACACAGGACACCTTCTCTAAGGTATTGATTAATCTGGCATCAGGGAGTCTCCTAACAGTTCTGGTATTTTATCTAGTTTTGCATCAGGTGTCTGGTATGCAGACACAGCAGGGTGCATTCTTCAAGGAGATGTGAGAACAAAAGTCAAGACATCAGGTACTGAGAAAAATATGATAGAAGAGGCTGTGCAAGCTTCTCCCATGGAGAGGCTGAGCAAACTCCATCATACCCCAGTCCAAGGTTTATGCCTGGTCTCCAACATCTCCCCCTAGTCTATTTCTTAAAAGCTCCCTATGCATTTCTATGTTTAATCTGAGGAGTTGCCTTTTGATCTTTCAATTTTCTGACTGAAAGTAAGCAAAAACAACAATTTCATTGTCTTCTAAATTCTGAATGCTGAAAGGAAGTAACTATAATTGTATACCTAGGAAAATTACAGTTTAGCAATGAAGAGGAAATAAAAAACAAAATTTTGAGATTTATGACAAAAAGATAATCTTCCAAGCTGGGTGCAGTCATACATGCATGTAATTTCAGTACTCAGGAGGCTGAGGCAGGAGAAGCATGAATTCCAGGCCAACCTAGGCTATATAGCAAGACCCTGTACTAAAACAAAAAACAAGGATCTTCTGAAAAAAAAAAAGGAATTGTTTTAAGAGGAGGGAAAATAATATGCCTTCTTACTTGAACAATATGCATTAGAGAATTTAAAAATATACATATACTTCCAAATTATTCAATAATCAAAGAAGACACATTTTTTTTTAAGTTGAGCTCAACAATCTTGGGTACTCTACCTATCGAAGCATACTAATATAATATATAACCCTTATAGTACATATTAGCAGAGAAGAAAGGATGAAAAAAACTGAGCATGTGTCCTTTAAGATGGCTTATATTTAAAAATGGTAAATTATGTAGAGGAACTTTTTGTATTTTGAAAGTGGTGTTCATTCTCCCTGTCTCCAATTCCTCTCCTTTCTTTCTCTCTGGAGCCACACCAAGCAGGATTTCACATTAGCCTACCTTCAGTAAAAGCCTTTTTTACTGAGGTGACCACAAATGACATTATTCTGAAGTTCAGGCTTCAATCCTCATCACACTTTACCAATCAGCCCACTTAAGTTTTAAAAATATGCCATGTTTCATTCACTTTCTTTGCGTTGAATACATGGAATGGGACCAAAGAGTACCAAGAAGAAAATTGATAGTATGATACACTTTTGTTTATAAAGATAATTCCTAAAAAGTAAAATTCTATAAATTTTCTTATTTTCAAGATAAGAAGTCTGTACAATTTAAAAGAATCAGTTAATAGTTTTGGAGGTTTGGATCAATATGGAATCAAAGAAAAGTAAATAAAATTTGCAATAATAAAAAATCTAAATTGTTCTATATATTTCAATAATAGATAATATTCTTTTCTTCTCTAGTAAATATAAAACATTCACAATGTAGCTCAGGCTGGTCTTGAACTTACCATCCTCCTGCCTCAGTCTCCTGAGGGCTGGGATAGCAGGCATGATCCACTATACTTGGACACAAAATTTTTGAATTTATAATCTCAAAGAAATTGTAATAGGACAAAATGAATTTCAGTGAGGTCCATAAAAAAGAAGAAATAATAAAAACAGCATTTTGGAACTAAGTGTAATAAAGATAGAAGTAAAAACTCGGTATCTCTATTTAGTAAGAAATGGCAAATTAAATGCATTGATATATCCATTTGCCAACTCAAACTAACATAGAGTTTCAAAAGACAAACCCACTCTTGACAGAATAGAATGAGAATTTGTATACTGCTAGAAGTTTATTTTGAATTAATGATAAAATCAGAGATTTTGTATGTGATTCAAGAACAAGTGCATTTATTGAAGCCTTATTATATACTCATGTATATAAATGGAAAAATGAGACCTGCTGAAACTACTCCAGGAATGGGGAGAGGAAGGATAAAGGAAAATGATGGAAGGGGGTGAATTCAACTATGACATACTGTAAGAACTTATGTAAAAGTCACAATGTACCTCCAGTACAACAATAATATGATAAAAAATAATAAATAAATAAAAGTGGATATCAAAAGGAAGAAAAATATTTAAATAAGTTTTATTGACAAACTTTGATAGCCATCTCTATAGTCTTAAAAAAATCCCCTTTTATAAGAAAATAATATGCTAATTGTGTGATGACAGCATTACTTCATTTTTATTAAACATCTGCTTGGGCATGCATGCATATTACTAAATTAAAATACATGAATAAATATTACTTCAATGGAAGGACAAATAAGCACATTTAAAAGATCATTTTACAGTAATAATAAATTATTGTGTGAACAATCTTCAAACAATTTAAATATATTCAACATGGTTCCCCTAAGGTCTTTGAAAAACTTCCTAAGAAGAACCCAGGCCTGCTAAAAGGAAATCATTTTTTATTAAAATATCTAATACCAAATCTGTATGCAGCTACCTATTTATATTTGTATACATGCAAAGACTTGCAATATATACACACATGTGTAATTACATGCTTGCATGCATACATATTTAAACGTGTGGCAATTACCATTGCACACCCTGCAGATCAGCTTGATTCCAATACCAACCATGTGTCTCTGATGCTCTCAAATGTTCCTTTGGGAAATTTGGCAGTGGTCTCCTTCACCCAGAAGGTCTCCTGCATTCCCAATCACACGTGGCACAACTATAAGGCTGAGATGAGTTTACTCCCTGCCACAAGCCCATGGGCTGCCTCAGCACCCAATAGTCTACTCCAAGTACCTTGAGACCATCTACACTAGACGCTGGATTACACCTGTCTCAAGAAGCTGAGGAGGTTTCTGTCCAGGGTGGAGCTGGAGGCCACTAGTGACTGCCTCTCTAATGAGAGATGAGTGTTGACTGGAGCATGCTGGTGAGGGTCCAATCAAGTATTCTTCTGTTTCCCTGGTCCTCAAACCACCCTGGGTGGCATTGCCCCTGCACGTCATTCTGGCCTAGAGAAGTGTAACCTGGAGATACCTCTAAATCCAGCCAGGGGAAGAAAAAAACTTCAGTGCATCTGATAATTATGGAGTACTTGGTTTTGTTTTTTTAATTTTCAAATTGTTTTCGAAAGGAGTTTATTTCTTGCTTTGCTGCTGCAGTTTCTCCAAAGTCTCAATTGGAAAAGAAAATAAAAAGAGAACCAGAGCAGAACTGCAGAAAAGTTTGGATGAGGAAGCTGCTGAAGTGAGCTCTCCTTCTGATGGCCTGTGTGTGTGTGTGTGTGTGTGTGTGTGTGTGTGTGTGTGTGTGTGTGAAGAGCCTACGAGAAAAAGTCCCTGGGGTGAACATAAGTGAGTTGTAAGAAATTCCAGCCCTGGATGTCTTCACTGCTACAAAAGTGGAGCAAATTCAGTGAATTATGACACCTACATGTGTTCAAATTGTAGAGAATGCAGTTCTTTGCCATTTTTATTACTCTTCCATTTGTATTGTCTGTTAACCCAAACTTGGAATTCCTTAAATCTTTTTTATAGTATTGAAGAAACTCCAAAACACAATATGAGATGCCTTTAAAAAAAGAAGCTTAGTCAGGTGATTGTGGTTCACTCCTATAATCCTCACTACTTGAGAGGCAGAGATTGGGAGGATAGAGGTTTGAGGCCAGCCAGGGCAAATAGTTCACAAGACCCTATCTCCAAAATAACCAGAGCAAAATAAACTGGAGGTGTGGCTCAAATGGTAGAGTGCTTGCTTTGCAAGTGTGAAGCCCTGAGTTCAAAATCCAGTCCCACCAAATAAATAAATAAATAATAAAAGCTTGCCCTGCTCTTGGGTCAGGGGACTCAGTGGTTCAGATTGTGAGCAACTTCTGTTGCTCACAAGTGGGTTCCAGGTGGGGCTCTGGCAGAGTCTTGCACACTTGATATCTGGTTAACATCTCTGGCGTCTTGAGTAACTCTCTTAATAGGTATTTTGGGATTTAAAACACTTTCCATTTTTTTTTCGATAAAGCAAAATGTAGCTAGAGGTCCTTTCAGATAGATGTGGCAATTTGAAAGAATGCTTTTGAAAAATATTTGTTGGGACTCTGTGAGGAAAGTTTCCACTCGGGACTGCCATGCCAAAAAGACTTGCTGCCACCAGGAGAAGGATGTCAGTGCTTCTGTGTTTTGGTTTATCACGATAGAGTGTCTGGATGAACTCATTCTTTACATTTTGGTGGTGTCAAAATTGTAGAGGAATTGAGTTCAATCCAAAAAGCAAAGGATCTTCCTTAACAACCCCTCATGTTAAGTTCAGGTAAATTCAGAATAGAGAAGGATGTCACGATTCATAACCCACAATCTGCCCACTGTAATGATGGTAGATGTTTCTTTACCATTGTAGAGTTAGGCATGAAGCAAACATGGTCTCTGCCTAATGCATGGGATAGGCCACACTGGCTAAATGGCAGAGACTTGTATGGCCTAGTGGGTCCATCACCACCCTACCACTCCAAGCCCCAGGCTCACCTTCAGCTTTTATATCTCAGAACCTCCTGCCAATTCCTTTTGTGCTGTAGGAAAGAAAGAGACATATTCCTCTCCATCCACCCCCACCCCCCCCCCCACACACAAACATACCAATATTGGATAGAGTAAATGGGACATATTTCCTTTGAGTACATTGAAACTATGTCAAGTGATCCAGGGTTGCAAAGCACTGTAGCTTGGCCTTCTATTGTATTTCTGGGTTTCTGTAGGTGGCTTTTCCATGTATCCTGAAAGCAGAATTGAGAGCTCTCTGAGTCCCCTAGAATTTTTTCGTCACAAAAGCAGGTACAATGATACTAATGATCATCTAAAGGCAATGAAGGGCGACCTCAAGTGGTAGAGCACCTGCCTAGAAAGCACAAGGCCCCTAGTTCAAACCCCAGCACAGTTCTCTAGCTGTGGGCTCTCTGTATTGTACAGACAACAATGTCTGATCTGTTGTGCTCTTAATGTATGAGACACATCTCCTTGTATGGAGCTGCAGTCAGTTTTATGGTCCCAGTGTGCCAGGATGTAGTTCAGCAGGGATCTAGTGAGAGGGACACTCTGGGACCCCACAATCTCCTATAGCATTTATTGTCAAAAGTGGATTTTTCTGTCTCACTTTGTAAGGCTATGTTAAGTGGTGAATGTAATTTTTAAATTATGTTAGAATTCCCATGGCTTTGCTCTGCCCCAGCAGGCACACTTGGCTAAGCTCATCATGACATTGTGGGCAGCTGGGCAGGAGAGAGAGTGTGGCCTTGGAACACAGCCGTGTTTGAAGTGTGCTTAAGAGATAATTTGCTTGTTTGCTTTAGAGGGATTGTGTTAAATTCAGACAGATCCTTCTATAGTGTGTACAGAACCGGAATGATAGCAGTAAATACAAGTGAGGGCTCTAGCTATTATAATGCAAGTAGAAAAACAGAGTTTATTTTGTTAAGTTATTCACTGGGGAACCAGCTGTCGTGTTGAGGCAGGCTAGGAGTTAGGGAAAGTCTGGGACTTTTAAAAACTGTTTAGCTTGATTTGGAGCACTTCAGCAAACCCTCCCTCTGAACCCAGAAAGCTCCTTTTCAATTGCAAATCTTTTGTTAAGCTAGAAAGAGTGGAAATTTCCTCCTGCATGGATTTAGGGTATCTGAAAATTATCATAAGTGTATGCATGATTTTGCCCAGATCCTGTCTCCTGCCAAAAACTATTGGAGTGACATTGCAATAACATGGGCTTTTCCCCCCAGCTCTAAGTTAAGGAAAACTAAAAAAAAAAAAAACATCGTAAATATAAAATTCTTTCTCCTTGTTTCCTGAACAGGGTTCCTCCATTCCACATGGCAGAAATATCAACAGTAATCCCCTACACTCTTACTTATAATAAATTCCATTATTTCTCTTGCTACATCAACATGTTCTACTTGGATTCTTCCTTTCTAGAACACAAGAACTAAAATCTTCTGATCAGAATTATCAGTGACATCAGCAATTCTTTCTCATCTTCTCTTTTTTCTCTCAAATAGGAGGGATAAGGACAAGCCATCAAAGGGTTTAGTATGTTATATAAAGGTCTGAGTAAATCTTAAGTATATAATAAAAACTTTGATGTATAATAAAGTTAAAGTTGACTGTAATCTAAGAGTTGCCTAAAAGATTTTCGGGGTCATGTCAAACTAAAATCAAATTCTCTATGTCTATAAAATAACAAGGATATCTTAATATTATTCTGCTCTGAGTAACATCTACAGAAAACTGTTACTTGGGTAGATTTTATCAAAGAAATTATTTGTTTTCTGCTGATCTTGTCAAGCTTTAAGTACTACTAATTCAGAGTTCATTTACATATTTGCTCATGTGTCTTAAATGACCACCTTGTAACAGTGTTGTGTCTATACTTTACCTAAATATGGCACAAACATTTACAAAGTTAAAAATGTAAAGTTATATTAAAAATGAGCTAGAGCTCTCTTTTATCCAAAAGTGTTACATTTAACCTAAGTCCTGACAGTCCTTGCTTCCCACAGGTCACCTACCTAGGTGTGTTCTTAAAGGGACAGACTCGCTCCCTGAGTCATATGGGAATCCTCTGTTTCCCACTCCCCCATACCGTAAAACAGCTTAGAGCTTTCTTGGGAGTTATAGGATTTGACAAAATTTAGATCCCTAGATATGCAGTCTCTTACCAGACACCTTTTATGCTCCTTCTAATTAACTTGCCTCCAACAGATCCTGCTCCTCTGGCTGACTACCTGCCTTACCTTAACCTTCTCAGGGAACTTCTCAGAGAGCATGCAGACCAGATCCTGCCCCACCCCATAACAATTTCTATTAAACCAGGGGATCTTGTTCTCCTAAAGGATCTTCTACCCTCTCCACTGGGACTTCAGTGGACCAGCCCTCATCTGGTCATTCTCATGACACTCATTGCTGTCAAGCTTGATGGGGTCTCCCAGTGGTGACACCTCTCAAGGAACAGTTAGAAAAATAGAGAAGGGAGTTGGAAGACTCTTGGAATCCTCTAGGGAATAACATTTCACAGTGGTTCTCCTGGCCAATGCCCATCCTAATGCCTATGTTCTTGCTCTCCTATTCTTAAGCTTCCTCCCTTGTATCACACACATGTCTGCTATTGCTAATCAAAAGTTTAACCAGTTGTGGTTAGCAGTCTGCAAAAAACTGAAACTAGATCCATATATATCACCCTACACCAAGATTAACTCAAAATGGGTCAAAGATCTTAATATCAGGCCCCAAACTCTAGTGTTGATACAAGAAAGAGTAGGAAATACTCTGGAGTTAGTAGGTATAGATAAGAACTTTCTCAATGGAACCAGTAGCACAGCAACTAAGAGATATCATAGATAAATGGGACCTCATAAAACTAAAAAGCTTCTGTTCATCAAAAGAAATGGTCTCTAAACTGAAGAGAACACCCACAGAGTGGGAGAAAATATTTGCCAGCTATACATCAGACAAAGGACTGATAACCAGAATATATAGGGAACTTAAAAAACTAAATTCTCCCAAAATTAATGAACCAATAAAGAAATGGGCAAGTGAACTAAACAGAACTTTCTCAAAAGAAGAAATTCAAATGGCCAAAAAGCACTTGAAAAAATGCTCACCATCTCTAGCAATAAAGGAAATGCAAATTAAAACCACACTAAGATTCCACCTCACCCCTGTTAGAATAGCCATCATTAGCAACACCACTAACAACAGGTGTTGGTGAGGATGCGGGAAAAAGGAACCCTCTTACCCTGCTGGTGGGAATGTAAACTAGTACAACCACTCTGGAAAAAAATTTGGAGGCTACTTAAAAAGCTAAATGTTGATCTACCATATGATCCAGCAATACCACTCTTGGGGATATGCCCAAAAGACTGTGACACAGGTTACTCCAGAGGCACCTGCACACCCATGTTTATTGCAGCACTATTCACAATAGCCAAGTTATGGAAACAGCCAAGATGCCCCACTACTGACAAATGGATCAAGAAAATGTGGTATTTATACACATTGGAATTTTATGCAGCCATGAAGAAGAATGAAATGTTATCATTCGCTGGTAAATGGATGGAATTGGAGAATATCATTCTCAGTGAGGTTAGCCTGGCCCAAAAGACCAAAAATCATATGTTCTCCCTCATATGCGGACGTTAGATCAAGGGCAAACACAAGAAGGGGAGTGGACTTTGAGCACATGATAAAAGTGAGAGCACACAAGGGAGGTATGAGGATGGGTAAGACACCTAAAAAACTAGCTAGCATTTGTTGCCCTCAATGCAGAGAAACTAAAGCAGATACTTTAAAGCAACTGAGGCCAATAGGAGAAGGGGAACAGGAACTAGAGAAAAGGTTAGATCAAGAAGAATTAACCTAGAAGGTAACACACATGGACAGGAAATCAATGTGAGTCAATGCCCTGTATAGCTATCCTTATCTCAACCAGCAAAACCCCTTGTTCCTTCCTATTATTGCTTATACTCTCTCTTCAACAAAATTAGAGGTAAGGGCAAAATAGTTTCTGCTAGGTATCGAGGGGGTGGGGGAGACAGGGAGGCGGTGGGGGAGGTAAGGGAGGGGGTGGGGAGGCGGGGAGAAATGACCCAAACATTGTATGCACATGTGAATAAAAAAAAAAGTTTAACCAGTTGTACCTCAAGGGATATCAACCTACCTGGATGCCACAGGAGTCTGAGGATCTTGCCCCATACAGCACCCCTACCAGCAGGAGCCATCTAAGAGACCAACACTTCACCCCAATTCCCAATCCTCAGCCCCTACCCTCATCATGATTAAAGAAAAAAATGGGGGCATGATAGAACAATAATGTTGCCATTTGTAAATCCGCAGCCATTTTATCCTCCAACCTCACTGGAGAAACTTCCAAGAACAGCCCCACCCTTAACTGACATTCCCACGCTCGAAGACAGCCCCACTCCTACCAGAGACTACTGTGCATTCCCTAACTTCCTTAATGTCCCCCTTCTATAAAAGCCACTCCTGGCACAGAATCTGTGCTACGCCATCTTTCCCCCAGCCAGCCTGGCAGTTTGGGCCTGCCATTAAACTTTGCTCTTGGACGTGAGACTTGTCTCATGAGCTTTCTTTGTGAGTGGCATTTTTCCTAACAGGTTTTTTTCAGAGCTTGGAAATTTGAGCAGTGTTGCAGAAAAGCAGTGCTCCAGTGTCTCTAGTACAACCTAACTTAGATTCCTTTAGGTATATGCTCAAGAAGTGGTGTCACTGGGTCATATGATAGTTCTATTTTTAATTCTTTGAGGAACTCCCATAATGATTTCCATACAACAGAGTATAAGGGTTCCTGTTTCACCACATCCTCACCAAAATTTGTTGGTTGTGTTCTAACTGGGGTGAGATGAAATTTTAGTGTACTTTTGATTTGTATTACTCATATGGCCAGGGAAGTTGAGTAGTTCTTCTTGTACTTATTAGTCATTTGTACTTCTTCCTTTGAAAATTCCCTTTTCAATTCATGTGCCCATTTTTTTCATTGGATTTTTGATTATTTGGGAATTGAGTTATTGAGCTCCCTGTATATTCTGATTATTAATACCTTATCATATGTGTAGTGAACAAAGATTTTCTTACATTTTGTGGGCTACCCCTTCAATCTGGTAACCACTTATTTTATTGTACAGAGCTTTTTATTTTCATGCAGTCCCATTTGCCAATCCTTTTAGCTACTGAGCTATTTGAGTTCTATTTAAGAAGTTGTTGCCTATGCCTGTAAGTTCCAGTGTATTCCCTGCATAGCTTTAAATTTTCAGGTTTTATATTAAGGTCTTTAATCCACTTTGACTTGATACTTGTATAGGATGAAAGACATGGATCTCCTTTTAGTTTCCTGTATGCAGAATCCAGTTTTTCCAGCAACATTTGTTGAAGAGGCTGTCTTTTTTCCATCATATGTTTGGGACACCTTTGTCAAAAGTCAGGTGGGCTTAGCTGCATGGATTCATATCTGTGTCTTCTATTCTGTTCCACTGGTCTTCATGTCTGTTTTTGTGCCAGTACCATGCTGTTTTTATTGCTATGACTGTAATATAGTTTGAAGTTGAGTATTGTAATACTCCAGTGTGGCTTTTTTGCTCAGTATAGACTTAGATATGTGTGGTTATTTGTGCTTCCAGATAAACATTAGGCTTGATTTTTCAATCTCTGTGATGAATGTCTTTGATATTTTGATGGGGATTGCATTGAACATGTAGATTGCTTTTAGTAATATAGCCATTTTTGCAATATTGATTCTGCCAATTCATGAGCATGGGAGATCTTTCCATCTTCTGTCATCTTCTTGGATTTCTTTCTTCAATGGTTATAGTTTTCATTGTAGAGGTTATTGATCTGGGCAGAATCATACATGGTGACTTCATTATGGTTTATGATCTTTTTGATATGTTGTTGAATTTTAACTTGCTAGTAGTTTATTGAGAATGTTTGTATCTAAGTTTATTAAAGAGATTGACTTATAGTTCTCTTTTTGTTGTTGTATCCTTGTCCGGTTTAGAGATGAGTGTAATAGTGACTTCAGAGAACAATTTTGGCAGTGTTCCTTCCCTTTCTATTTTATGGAAAAGTTTGAAGACTGTTGTTATTAGATCTTCTTTGAAGGTCTGGTAATATTCAACAGTGAATCTGTCAGTTCCTGAACTTTTCTCTTTTGGGAGATTATTGCTGCTTCATTGCTTGTTATAGATCTATTTAGGTGATTTATATCCTCCTCGTTCAATTTTGGTTGGTTATATGTGTCTAGAAATTTGTCCATTTTTCCTAGATTTTCCAATCTATTTGAATATAGGTTTTCAAAGTAATCCCTAATGATAACCTGGTATTACCTTCATGTATGTTGTGACCTCACCATTTTCATTTCTAATTTCACTCAGTTGGGTCCTTTTCTTCCACATTTTAGTCAGATTTGCTAGGAGTTTATTACTCTGATTTACCTTTTCTAAGTGCAAATTTTTCATTTTGTTGAGTCTTTGTAAGTTTTTTCTGTTTCAATTTCATTGATTTTTGACCTTATTTTTATTTTGTCTTTCCTTCTGCTGGTTTTGGCTTTAGCTTCTTCTTGTATTGTGAGGAGTTGGAGATGCAACATTAGGTCATTTGTTTGAGATCTCTCTGGGTTTTTACATATGCATTTGAGGCTGTAAACTTTCCCTTTAGCACTGCCTTTGCTGTGTCCCATGCATTCCAGTAGGTTGTGCTTTCATTCTCATTAAATTTCAGAAATTTTTAAATTTCCTCCCTTATTTCTTCAGTGACCCCTTGGTGATGGAGCAAAGTGTATGAAGAATGTATATTGTGCTGTTGCATGATGGAATACTCTATAGATGTCTGTCAGATCCATTTGATCTATGGTGCCATTCAATTCTAAAGTTTTTTGTTGATTGTTCTATCACCAATCAACTTAGGAGAGGTAAATATTTAGGACACACATACAGAAACAGGGTAACCTTAAAAATGTTAAATTGGACTTCAAATACAAACTTGCTCATTAAAGATAGTCACAAAAATGAGAAGGCATTACACAAATTTTGAGAAAATTATGCATATGCTGAGCACTTTTCAATTTTTTAGAGAAGAAAGTGTTTTTGTATTTAAGTCTTTGTAATGTTTAGCTTTTTTTACTGTCATTATGTCACAGAAATACCTTAAGGAGGGGAATATAAATAGAGTCAATTTCTATCCCATCAGATGGTGATTTCTGAAGATGGGGTTCAAATATAATAGGAATTCTTAAATATCACTTGTATGCTAAAGCTGGTCAAAAGCTAAAAGCCATCTTCCCCAGCCACGTACAATGTTCAGTTAATAGAAAATTAAGCCATGGTATTTGATAAAGGGGAATAAAACTTAAAAAAATACAAGGAAGAATCCCTTTCTGTATGGGCACTGAGCTAAAAGGACTCATGCATCTGACAGAGGCTTGGTATTCCTTACCACACATCAGGTATAAAAGAGATACCAAGGAATTACTTTTAATTTCTTTCATTTTCTGCAATTTATGTGCTTTAAATTGCTTCAGATCAGATAATTGTTTACATCTTATCTATCTAAGGAAATGCATTATACTAATCACTCCCTTTTTGTCTCAACTAGCTCATTTGCTCTCTGGAACTATTTTTTCTCTTGTTTGCTAAATAATCTTCACTTAGAAGCTTCAAAGGTGGGCACCTCAAATTCATCATGAAGTAATCTGCATTCATTCTCTTCTACAAACTGGTCCTTCTCTACTCGTCCTTATGTACATGAATGACATCATGTTCTATACCACTGTCTACACAAGGTCCTAGGAATTTCTATTAGGTTATAAATATTTTAAGTTTTACCACCAATGTATCTTCTAAAGCCATTGTCTTTCTTTATCTTCACTGTCTTTTTTCAGTTCAAGATATTGTCATTTTTCCCTTAGATTGCTTATTCTTGCTCCATTAAAAGTGATGTCCACATTGTTGCTATGCATGAATTATCCTTGAAGCCTTTCAATGACTCAACTGTATTATTTTATGAGTATTCTATTTTTTTATTTTTGTTCTGAGTGAGGGTACATTGTGGCATTGACAAAAGTTCTTGCAATGGACCAAATATATAATAGTTGAATTCTCTCCCACCATTGCTCTCCTTTATCCTGCCTTCTCCCCATTCATGGAATAATTACAATAGGTAACATTTTTGCATTTACATAAATTTGTACGCCATATTCATCCTCCTAATCCCTTTCCCCACCACATCTCCCCACACTGCTATCCTTCTCTTCCCTGACCTCTGTGGGACATGTTCTGCACACCTCCAATTTTGTAGAATAAAAAAGAGAAAAGAAAAAAATGACATTTTTGCTTGTTTGTGATAAAGGCAACTACACAGGAAGTTTCCTTGTGATATTTCCATGTATATAATAAGTATTATAACCCCAATTAGTTCATCTCCCCTATTTTTCTTCATTCTTCCTTAGTCCCTGCCTTATTCTGGTTTCAGCTTGTTTAAGAATTCTATCTTCATTCTAATATAGACAGTCATATTCATCTTCTTAGTTTCCTTCTCTTCACTTATCCCTGTCATATGTGACCTCCCCTTAGTGTGACAAGTTTTTCATAATACTGATGCATTTGTATTAATTCTGTATTCTACATATAAGAGAAAACATGTGATTTTTGGCCTTCTGATCCTGACTAACTATAATTAAGATGATGTTCTTCAGGTACATTCATTTCCCTGCAAATGATAAAATTGCTTTCTTCTGCTTGGCTGAGTAAAATTCCCTTGTATATAAATACCACATTTTCTTCAATATGGTATATTCATCAATAGTGGGGCATCTTGGCTGTTTCCATAACTTAGCTGTTGTGAATAATGCTGTAATAAACATGAGGGTGCAAGTGCCTTTGTTGTAACCTGATTCACATTCCTTTGGGTATATCCCTAGGAGTGGTATTGCTGGATCATATGGCAGTTCCATTTTTAGTTTTCAAGGAGCCTCCATACTGTTTTCCACAGTGGTGGAAAACACTAATGGAACACTAATGGTTGTACTAATTTTCATTCTCACCAGCAGTGTGTGAGGATTCATTTTTCCCTGAATCCTTGCCAACATTTGTTCTTGTTTGTGTTCTTGATGTTAGCTATACTAACAGGGGTGAAGTAGAATCTTAATGTGGTTTTGAATTGCATTTCCTTTATGACCAAGGATGGTGAGTATTTTTTCATATGTTTTTTAGCCATTTGGACTTCTTCCTTTGAAAAGTCTCTGTTCAATTCATTTGTCCATTTCCTCATTGGGTCATTGATTTGGGGGGAGTTTAGATCTTTGAGCTCCCTGTATAATCTGGTTATCAGTCTCTTGTCTGATATATAGCTAGCAAAGATTTTCTCCCATTCTGTTGGAAGCCTCTTCAATATAGAAACCATTTCTTTTGTTGTGCAGAAGCTTTCTAATTAAATTTACTCCCATTTGTTGATCCTTTCTCTTAGCTGCTGAGCCATTTAAGTTCCACTGAGGAAGTCATTGCCTATGCCTATTGCATCAGTGTATTCCCTGCTCTTTCCTCCACTAGCTTCAAAGTTTCAGCATATTATATTAAGGTCCTAAACCACTTTGAGTTGATACTAGTACAGGGTGAAAGACATGGATCTAGTTTCAGTATTCTGCAGGCATATATCCAGTTTTCCCAGAAACATTTGTTTAAAAAGCTATCTTTCCTCCATCACATGTTTTTAGCATCTTTATCAAAACTTAGGTGGGCATAGCTGTGTGAATTCATATCTGGTTCTTCTATTCTGTTCCACTGGTCTTACCTGGTGGAACACGCCAGTACCATGCTGGTTTTATTGCCATGGCTCTGTAGTATAGTTTGAAGTCGGATATTGTGATACCTCCAGTGTTGTTCTTTTTGCTCAGTATTGCCTTAGCTATTCATGATCTTTTGTGCTTTCAAATGTACTTTAGGGTTGTTTTTTCAGTCTTTATGCTGAATGTCATTGAGATTTGATGGGAATTGCATTGAACATACAGATTGATTTTGAAGGTTGGCCATTTTTACAGTATTGATTCTACCAATATATGAGCATGGATGATCTTTCAGTCTTCTGTAGACTTCTTTGATTTCTATCTTCAATGGTTTGTAGTTTTCTTTTTAGAGGTCATTATTATCCTTTGTTAAGTTTATTCCTCCATAGTTAATTGGGTTTTTTTGAGGCTATTGTAAATGGAATCACTTTCCTATATTCTTTCTCAATCTGTTCATTGTTGGTATATAGAAAGCCTGTTTATGATGTCTAGGAGTTTTTTGGTGGTTTTTTGGGGTCTTTTAGGTATATGATCATGTCTGTGTGTAGGAATAGTTTAACTTCTTCCTTACCTGTTCAGATTACTTTTATTTCTACTCCCCATCTCAAAGCTTTGGCCAGGAATTCCAAAACTATATTGAATAGGAATGAGCAGCCTTGTCTCATTCCTCATTTCAGAGGAAATGGTTTCAATTTTTCCCCATTAATTATGATGTTGTCTATGGGCATTTCATATGCAGCCTTTATTTTATTGAGGTACAATCCTTCTATTCGTAGTTTCATCAGAGTTTTTATCATGGAAGGATGTTGCATTTTATCAAAGTCTTTTTCTGCATCTATTAAGATGATGAAGTGGTTTTTGTCTTTGCTTCTCTTAATATGCTGTATTACATTTAATGAATTGTGTATGTTGAAGCATTCCTGCATCCCTGGGATGAAGCCAACTTGGTCATAGTGAATGATCTTATTGGTATGTTGTTGGATTTGGTTTGCCATTATTTTATTGAAGATTTTTGCATCTATGTACATTAGAGATATTTATCTGTGATTCTCACTTTTGTTGTGACCTTTTCCGCTTTTGGAATGAGTATAATGCTTGCTTTATAGAATGAGTTCTGCAGTGTTCCTTTCCATTCTATTTCATGGAGACGCTTAAGGAGTGTTGGTATTAGTTTTTCTTTAAAGGTGTGGTAGAATTCAGCAGAGAATCTGTCAGGTCTTGGACTTTTCTTTTTTAGGAGATTCTTTATCGCTGCTTGAATTTCACTGCATGTTATAACTCTGTTTAGGTGGTTAATATCTACTTTGTTCAACTTTGTATGGTTATATGTATCTAGAAAATTGTCCCTTCTAGATTTTCTAGTTTATTTGAATGTAGATTTCAAAGTAGAACCTAATGATTCTCTGGTGTTTGTTATCTCCCCCATTTAATTTCTGATTTTATCAATTTGGGTCTTTTCCATCTTCATTTTAGTTAGATTTGCAAGGGGTTTGTCAATCTTGTATAGTTTTTCAAAGAACCACCTTTTTGTTTAATTGATTCTTTGTATTTAAAAAAATGTTTTATTGTTTCTCTCCTTCTGCTTGTTTTGAGTTTAGCTTGTTCTTGCTCTTCTATGAGTTTGAGTTTCAGTATTACTTCATTTATTTGAGATCTTTATGTGTTGTTAATATATGCACCCATGGCTATAAACTTTCCACTTGGAACTGCAATTTCTGTGTCTCATAGGTTCTGATAGGTTGTGTTTTAATTTTCATTAAATTTCAGAAACTTCTTATTTTCCTCTCATTTATTCTATGACCCATTGATCATTGAATTGTTTAGCCTCTCATGTGTGTGTTTCTTGCTGCTTTTTTTTTTTTGGAAGTATATTCAACTTCATATTTTAATTTTGCTGACCACCAGTTGCAGAATACACATCCTTGAAAGAATATATTTGATGGGAAATAAATGATTCTCATAGCATAGAATTTACCTAATAGTGGGCATCCAAGTACAGGAGACACTTAGAACCTGAAACAGACATGATCATTATCTCTCATACCCCTTCCCCCTACTTAAGATGATTTGAGCAGGTTTCACTGTTCTATTTTCACAAAAGTTTTCAAGTATTTTGACCATATTTACCCTCCCTGATTTTTTAAATTCAGACACTCCTAAATATAAATTTTCCTCTGAGAACTGCCATTACTGTGGCCAAAAGATATTGGTTGACTGTTTTCATTAAAAATGATTGTAGGATTTTTAAATTTTCCAACATCTTTTCAACAACCCATTGATCATTCAACAGTGCTTTGTTCAGTTTCCATGTGTTTGAATAGTTTTCACATTTTTTCCTGTTAATTTTTAGTTTTATTCTATTTTGTTCTAATAAAATATTATTAATAAAATAATAATATAGGAGGTTTTTAAATTTTTCTTATATTCATTCAGACTTGCTTTGTGTTCTAAAATACAATTTATTTGAGGGTAGTTCCATAGGCTGTTGAGAAGGATGTGTATTCTGCAGCTGTTGGGTAGAATATTCTTTAAATATCTATTAAGTCATTTGTGCTTAATTCTTAAGTTTCTTTATTGACTTTTATTATCTGGATGGCCTACATATTGATGAAAGTGGAGTACTGAAGTCACCCATGATTATTGGATCAGTGCCAAAAGAGTTTGTTTTATGAAATTGGATGAGCTGACATTTAGTGTATATATGTTTACAAATGTTGTATCTTACTGATGGATTGTTACTTTCATCAATAATAAGTGGACATCATTTTCTCTTCTTACTAATTTTGGTTTGATGTATGCTTTATCAGATATTTGTATTGCTACTTCTGCTTTCTTTCAGACTCCATTTGCTTTGAATACATTTTTCCATGCTTTCACTTCAAGTCTGTCTTTGTCTTTGTTAGTGAGGTTTATTCTTGTAGGCAACAAATGATTTTGTTTTAAAATTAGAAATAAGGGCAAAATAGTTTCTGCTGGGTATTGGGGGGGAGAGGGAGGGGGCGGAGTGGGTGGTAAGGGAGGGGGTGGGGGCAGGGGGAGACATGAACCAAGCCTTGTATGCACATATGAATAATAAAAGAAAAATGAAAAAAAAATGATTTTGTTTTAATTCAACCCACAAGTCTGTGCCTTTTGATTGAAGAATTAAGGCCATTCACATTCACAGTTATCATGAAATTGAAGTAATTCCTGTCATTTTGTTGTTTGTGTAATGTCGAATTCTTTCCTAATTCTTATGTGCTTCCCTACTTATCTATTGAGTGTTTTTTTCTTTTTTTGGCAGTAGTGGGATTTGAAGTCATGGCCTCACTCTTGCTCTGCAGATATTTTAACACTACTCACTCATCCAGTCCTGCTATTGAGATTTTTTCCCATATTTTTCTGATTGCCCTTAAGTTCCTATTTGGTGTGTAGGATTTAATTAAGTATTTTCTGGTTTTGTGATGAATTCCTTAGTTTTTGTTTATTATGGAAAGTTTTTATTTCTCCTTTAATTATAAATTATAATTTTTCTGGATTCAGTAATCTGGGTTGACAGTTATTTTACTTAAGGGTTTGCAATACATAATTCTATACCCTCCTTGCTTTTAAGGTTTCTGATGAGAATTCTGCTGTTATTCTGATGAGTTTATCTTTATATATAATTTGCTGCTTCTCCCTTGCAGCTTTCAATATTGTTTCCTTTTTCTATTTACTTAATCATTTAAATATAATATGCCTTACAGAAATTCTTTTCTTGTCTTGTCTGTTAGGTGTCCTAATAGCATCCTGTACCTGGATGACTGTCTCTTTCTCAAGACTTTGAAATGTTCCCCTATTATTTATTGAATAAATTTTCCTATACCTTTAGCTTGTACAACTTTTCCTTTTTCTATGTTCATGATTCATAGGTGTGGCCTTTTAATGGTATCCCTGAGATCCTTCATGTTCCATTTGTAGTTCTTTATTCTTCTTTTCTTTTTATCCAAATGTTCTAATAAATCTATCTTGTCTTAAAGCCCTCATATTCTGTCTTCAATTTGATCAAATCAACTGGGAAACCAATGAACTGAGGTTTTTATGCAGTGATTTTGGATTTTGCATGAATTTTGATTTAATTTTTAAGGATTTCTATATCTTTATTGATTTCCTTCTTCATATCCTTTATTATCTTTCTTATTTTATTCAGCTGTTTATTTGTACTCTGGAATTTATTCAGCTGTTCGCTTGTATTTTCTTTGAATTCTTCAGCCATTTATAAATATCTTCTTTAATTTAATTGGTTGGTCTGACAATCACTCTTTGAGTTCTTTGGGATATCATCTTCTTCACTATCCTTAGTGTACATTATTGTGGCATTTTCAACTTTGGGAGAAATCATGTTTCTTTGTATTTTAATATTTCTTATGTTTCTGCTTTGGGATCCACACACCCAAGAGCATGTCATTATGCCATTTCTATAATGTTTGAATCACCTGTAATCTTTCACTTGAAATGAACTCATTGTTCAGGTAGGACTGTATACTGGCAGGTTTGAGTTCCAATTTCTTACTTCTGGACTGGGTGCTATCTCCATAGCCAAACATTTACATGTGTCCTTAGAGCACCTGGCTTGATTCTCAATGCCACTCACATAAAGGAGAACTTGCCAGAGTCTCTTGTATTTCTTAATGTGTGGGTTGGTGCTATATGTGAACATATATGATGCTATATATGGGCTGTGAGCTGGTCATGTGTAAGTTGTCTGTTTCTGTGCTTTTACCTTAGAAGTTTATCTTCTTTGTGTACTGGAAGTTGCTGCTGGCCTCATGGAGCCTTGTAGTTTGAGGTGCAAGCAGATTCCCACTTGGCAAATATGCCCTTCAGTTTGTACCTCCACTGGCAGTGAGCATGCAAATGTAGAGTTGTTCCAAATGTATCAGATAGCTGGGGGAGCAAACAGAATACTGAGTTTTAGACTTCTGTTGGAGAACTCAGGCACACTGCTTGCAGTCTCTATTGCTTGGACACCCTATCCAAAGTTCAACACCTGTAGGAGGAAGGAGTCTGGGAGAGATAACATGATCCTTGAGTCCTGTGCTTACAGCTCTCAACCCCACCTGGAAGCAAATAGCTGTAGCTGGCAGACAGTTCCTGGAGGCCAACCACTCTGGCAGCCATGGGCTGGACACTCTTTCTACTGTGATCCTTGTGTGATGGGATTTGATTTTGTTAGGGAGAGTGGGGCAATCAGTCACTAGGCCCTTGGCTGTCCAAATTCCCAGTTGCTTCAACTTCTCCATTAGTCTACATCAGACCCTCTTACTCTCCATGACCACTTCTCATTAACTTCTCCCTTTCAAACACTGTGACTAGGTGTCCCAAGACTTCCTGAGTTTTGTGATTGTTTCTTGTTTTCAAGTCCCCAAAGTAGCTTAGTCTCAAACCCTGCCTAACAGCAAGACACCACAGCCTCTAAGCAGTCTTGTTTCTGGGACTCTGTGCTGTATTTCCTCAGTGATCCTCAGACAATGAAGCCTGATCTCAACAAGGAGGGTGGGGCCACTGATCACCATGCCTTTCACTACTTGAATTCCTGAATGCTTAACCTTCTCACCTTGCCCATGTTAAATGTTCTCCCTCTCCACAACAGCCTCAAATGGCTGCATCCCTCTCAGACACTGTGACTGGGTGTCACAAGTCTTCTTGAGCCATGATTATTCCTTTTTTCCAAGTTCCCCAAGTACCTCAGTCTTGAACAGTAAGCCCTCTCTTAAGATGGGTCTCACTATAGTGTTCCAAGTTATGGGGAATAAAAAAATGACTTTCTTATCTTATGTTAGTCTGTCATGCTGAAGGAGTCATGTCCCACAAAATCTCCACACTTGGTTAAAAGCTTGAATGAGGGGTGTGTTTTTTTCTGCCAGTATTTTACCAAGGCTACCATCTTACTTTGTGCTGGAGGCTTTGGGTTCCCCTCATCTCCAATGGAGTCAGTTCTGGCACTGCAGACTGTCTCCTAATTTACTCTGTTACCATTCTATCTCCAAGTGTTTTAGTTGTCCTGTCATTTCATGATTCTTGGTGCTCTTCCTCTCTTTCTCTCTTCAAATTATACTCTCCTTTGTTACCCTAACTCTTCCTTTACAGAGACAGATGGAGAAAGCTTGTATTGTACCATGTTTCCCTGCCACTCCATTATTTATTCTTATGTGTGTTAAACTTATTTTCTAATTGTCTGCTTGCTTCTATTCCCTACAAACCCCTTCCTTGTTCAAACAATATAATAAATTGTGATACCTTTGAAAACTATTGTTCTTGGAAATATACTTTAACAATGACATGGATTATGGTCTTGGACTAGTAGAGAATGTATTATAATCCTGACATTGCTGCAAAGTGATCAACATGCATACTCAACACTCATATTAATATGCATATTATTCTTTATTAGTTTTTAATGGTCATAATCACTATAAACAAAAAAATTCAGGAAGGTTTCCAGAGACGTGTAAAATGATCCTAAGTACAGAAAATCAAAGATATAGCTTATTGACATTGGGATTGGGTTAGAAGGAAACTTTGTGTTCCAGATTAGATGGTCAAAGTATATGCTTAAGACTTGCAGTTTGATAGAAAAAATATATTGAGATATAGTATACATGCCCCAAAGAGTATACATCATAAGTGATAATTTCATGCAATATCCCTAAATTGATATACCCTGCACCTATCATCCAGGTCAAAAATCAATCATTGGAGTACCTCATGAGTAGCCTTACTTATGCAATCTCTCATTCTCAAAGGTAAATATTATCTTGATGACTAATACCATAAGTTAGTCTTACCTGTTTCTTGGCTTTATATAACTGAAAATATAAAAAGCCACCACATATCTCATATTTTTCCATTCATCATTACATTCAAATAAACCATAAGTATTTGTTTTATTCTAAACCACAAGTATATATTTACTTTAATGCTAATGGATACTGGTGTTATTTCCAGCTCCTGAGTACTATGACTATGTTGTAATTCATATCTCTTACACATTTTCTTCTGAACTTATATATGAATTATTAGTAGATATAAAGCTGGAAAAGTTGGAACAGAATGAGCTCCAAACCATTTTGGCAGGGGAATTCTGAGATAAGTAAGTTATCATAGATATTAATAAACATAGTTAGTATATTTCCAGGAATTTTAAATTTTTTTAAATGTTCAGCTCCAGCCCTAGTGTTCCAACCACTGTACCACAATGTGTGTAGATTGTCATTCAGGAGAGAGATACCTGTTTGTGAAGATTAAATGTGGTGAACTTTTCAAGTCTACTATTAGTAAAAGGCTTTGATTTTCATAACAGAGGGTTTTTTTTCTTACATGAGCATGGTTACAGCCTTAGAAAAGAGATTGAAGAATCTGAGTCAAAAGAAAGTATTTCCTGTGGACAGATCTCAGGATTCATTTGGAGGGTACTACATTTATTTAGTGATCTCGATGTGGTTAAGGGAATTCTGATTTCTCAGAAAACTCTATTTAGATATTTTGAGAATTATCCTTTCCCTTAGAAAAGATCCTAATGACATTGTCTCGTATCTGCTTTGTTTTTACCCCATACACAATAGGGTTCATTGTGGGAGGCATGAGAAGATAGAGATTAGCCATAATGATGTGTACATGGGGAGGAATAGTATGACCCCAGAAGTGGTGTGCAAAGGAGGTGAAGAAGGCTGGGACATAAGTGGTGACAATGGCACAGATGTGGGCAGTGCAAGTGCTGAAAGCTTTCTGTCGAGCATTGGTTGATGATAGACTCACAACTGCCTGAAGAATCATAGTATAGGAGATTGTGATGCACAGGATGTCAAAGCCCCCAATCAGAAGGGCAACCATCAATCCATAAATAGCATTGACCTGATCATTTCCACAAGATATCTTGGCAACAAACATGTGGTCACAGTAAGTGTGGGGGATGACATTGCCTCTGCAGTGTGGCAGGTGCTTGGTGAGGAAAGTGAAGGGGATGACAAGCATCACACCCCTTAGAAAAGTGAGGAGCCCAGCCTTGGCAATGACAACATTGGTGAGGATGGTGGAGTAGCGCAGGGGGTAGCAGATGGCCACATAATGGTCCAGAGCCATGAGCATGAGCACCCCAGACTCCATCCCTGTGAAGGTGTGCACAAAGAACATCTGCACAAGGCAGGTCTTAAAATCAATCTCCTTGAGGCTGAACCACAGTATGCAGAGTATTGGGAAGAGTGCTGGTGCACATGAGCACATCTGTGAAGGAAAGAAGGGCTAAGAAAATGTACATAGGTCTGTGTAAGGCTTCTTCAGAGTAGATGAGATACATAAGGCCAAAGTTCCCTGTAAGAGCAATGCTGTACATAGTACACAGGGGAAGTGAGATCCAAAAATGCTCTTCTTCCAGACCAGGGATGCCATTTAGGATGAAAGAAGAAGGCGTTGTACTGGTGCCATTTAAAAATGACATAATGATTGTTGGAAGGTCATGGTAGAGCAGTACAGAATTGCTTCTATAAACAAAAATGGCAAAAAGGGACAGAGACAAACAGGCTTTTCTTCTCAGTAATGGATAGTTTCTCTTTCTAATAGAACAATGGCTATATTTGCTCTCATACGTTTTACCTGTGATACACACTCATTTGCTTAAACATTAGATGTTGATAAGATGAAGCAGCTGAATCTTGCCAGTTGTCTGGATATGGATGTGTCTAGTTTCCTTTGTTATGCTGTAGTCCATTCTCCAGGGTGAAGCTGACCTCTAACTGAACAACTGGATTGATTAAATACATTCTATAGTCTAAGTGCTCAACATCCTGTTCAAAGATACTTACTCTGTTCTGAAATGTTAAAAAACATCAGTTATTCTATGGACTTATCTTTCAAAAGTAATCAGTTTTACTGAATAGACATTCTAGCAATGGTTTTGATCTAGTTTTAGTCCAAACTATGCCTTTTTGCTGCTCATGAAACTTTCTTGCCCCAAAGTATAAATCAGGTGTTTGTGACAACAGCTTCTCTTAATTAAAATCATAGAATGCTCTTAAAATTAAAAAAAAAAAAACAAAAAAAATTTTCTTAGTATCATCTAAATACTATCTGCTTAATTAGAGCCAATGTAAACAGATATTAAAGAATTACTGAAAAAGCAATAACTTATGAGATGTCAGTGCTTTTCTAAGAGTAGAGGTTAAGTTATGGTCTCTAGAGTTCAGTTCAGTGACAATAAAAATACTTGTAAGTATAAATTATATAAACTGAAAATCTCTTCAGAACATAAGTAGTTTATTTTCTATCCATATCTCAACTTCAGAAAGCCATTAATCAAATATTTCATAGGCCTTGTGATCAAAACTAAATTTTTATGATATAATATAGTTATGCAACACATTTTTTATAGTCTGTAGATAAAGAAATTATAGGAAAAAAGGATTAGCAAAATACCTATGATTAGTGAAGAAGAAGAATGTTGGATATGATCATATGTTTTGGGGAAATAAGAGCGAATTTGTAGCCATAGGATGGGTCCAAACAGGAATCACAAGTCTAAAGAACTGGTCTATCTTGAGCTAGAATGTGCTGATTGAAAGCAATAAAAGAAAGACACAAGTAAGGTGATCGTGGAGGTAGTCCTGTAGAGGAAAAACAAAGTCTTTGATTCAAAAATATCAATGTTGAAATTTATAGTAATTTCTGGACATTTCTTACAAAAACCACCCATCATCCCACTGGTATCTCTATTGGAAATTTAAGGTTTATGAAATTGGCTCTTCTTTTTTCATGTGTCTTTTATTTAATTTTGTATGCTTATTCTTCAAAAGATGAAGGCTAACTAAATAAATTCTAGGGGCATTTTAAATTTAGGATTAATTGAACCATCATGACTATAGTGTGAAATGTAGGCAATTTCCTGAAATGAAAGAGCATACAAGAAACAGAAAAGAATGTGAAACAAAGTGGTCATCACTCCTTTTACTCACCACAGGATAAATTCTTTTCTCTCAGAATTGCTGTTGTTAGAGCTCACAATCAGTTTGACTGAATACCTCTTTTTAAGACACACCCCATAAGTGTCACCTTTTAGAAGTTGAAAAGTGAGTGTTTTATTCAAAGTGAAAACTGAACATGCAAGGAAGTATGTAGGGTACTGTGCCTTTTGAAATGTTAGGAGATAACTATCTGAAACTCATTCATTCATCTCCTTTCCTCAACTGTCATAATCTGTATCCATTCCTTTAAAAAGCAGAATCCAAACCCAATTCAGAAATCTCCTTACCCTGATAACTTTGGAGTTCCGCAAGGAACTAAATGTATCAATGGATTAAGTCACATTCATAAGAAATGCTTTTGGACATGCATGAGAAATACAAGAACTCTACTGAGAACTTGAGAAGCAAGTGGACTAAGGAACATTTCTATTATGTGTGTGAGTGTGTTGAGAGTGTGTGATACATACTGAAGTGTTAGGAAAACTCAGTTGTTACTCTCTCTTTCTACTGTAATCTCAGAGGAGACATGATTTCCTGCATGCGTGGGGGGTTAAGGGAGGGTTTATAAAAGGAGACTTAATCATGAGATATGTTTGCAACCTAAGGACACTGGCTGAGCCATTGGGAATTGTCTTAAGGAACAATTTTTTCCCATTATAATGTGGAACTCCTGAGGGTATAATCTTTTATACATTCAACAAAGACAACATACATCTGAAACCAGCTGAACTTTCACTATATGAATACTTTTTTTTACATTTAATTAGCATGTATTCGTTGAACAAAGGGGTTATTGTGACATTTAAATATGTGCTTACAATGTACCTTGATTAGATTCACCCCCTCCATCATTCTCCCTGATCTCTGCTCTTCCTTCTTCAAACAATTTCAACAGATTTCATTTTCTATTTTCATATAAGTGCACAAAGTACTTCATCCATAATCGACCTCCTTCACCATCTCCATTTATCCTCCCACTGGTACTCACCTCCCTGAAAGGACCTGTTTTATTTTCCTGTCCTTCATTTTTAAGTGTATATTAATTGCTTAAAAGGGTTTCAATGAGTATTTCACACACGAAAATATTGTACTTTATCCCCCATTGTTACTTACTCTTTCTCTGTTTCCCAACCGCCAATTACTCAGTGGCTTTCAGTATATTTGGTTATGCCATCTCCACATACAGATGCAGCATATTGCAGTATTATGCACTCTCTATTATTCTCTTTTCCAATCTTACTTCAAATTCTTTTGTGAGACAGAACTTTCTTCCATTAACTGTCTCAAAATTTAGCACCACAATGCACATAAAGTTGATACTGAAGAAATATTTTCAAAAGAATTAAAGAATTCTGATATGAAAACACTGAATTACATGTATAATGTATTTAGTATACTAGATAAACTTGGTGATTAATTATAACTGTGTTGTGTAGGTTATTTAGGTCTATCTAGATGTATACCATCACAGTGTCTGTGAAAGATGACCATTTTATTTCTTTGTTTCCTATTTTTTTTCACTCAGTTTTTTTTATTATTATTGTTGTGTTGGGCAGGGGTACATTGTAGCATTTACAAAGGTTCTTACAATGTACAAAATATATCATACTTGAACTCACTCTATCCACTGCCCTCTTTCATCCCCCCTCACCCAGTTCCTTGAACAGTTCAACAGGTGCATTTACATACATGTGTATTCATTATGTGCACTATATTCATCCTCCTACCCCTTACCCAGCCACCTCTCCACTTCTCACTGATGGCAAATTCACATCCCCTACCTTGGCAGAACCTGGTCTGCCCCTCCTGTTCTACAATTTTATAGAAGAAAAAACATAAAATAAGAGAAACATGGCATTTTTACTAGTTTGAGATAAAGATAGCTAAACAGGGAGAGTCCTTGAGTTGTTTCCATGCATATATACATTACAACCCCAATTGGTTCATCTCTACCAAGTCATCTTCACTATTCCCTAGTCCCCTTCCATAGTGGCCTCTGCCAGTTTAAGATTACTATATTCATTCCTGTATATTGAGCACATTTGTCAACCACATTTAAGTTTTTGGTTTCCTTCCCTTACCTTATACCTGCTATGAGTGGCCTCCCTTTAGTGAACCCAAGTCCAACAATATTACTGTATTTGTTTTATGTCAATAATCCACATATTAGGGAGAACATGTGGCTTTTGGCCTTCTGAGCCTAACTTTACTTAAGTTGATGTTCTCCAGTTCCATCCATATACCTGAATATGGTGAATGACAAAATTTCATTCTTTTTCATGGCTGGGTAAAATTCCATTGTGTACAAATACCACATTTTCCTAATCTATTTGTCAGTAGTGAGATATCATGGCTGTTTCCTCAGCTTAACTATTGTGAATAACACTACAATAAACATGGATGTGCAGTGCCTTTGTAGTAACCTGACTCACATTTCTTTGGGTATATCACTATGAGTTGGATTGCTGGATCATATGGAAGATCTATTTTTTGTTCTTTAAGAAGCCTCCATATTGCTTTCCATAGTGGTTTTAGTAGCTCACATTCCTACTAGCAGTGTATGAGGTTTCCTTTTACTCTGCATCCTTGCCAAAACTTGTTGTTTTTTTGTGTTCTTGATGGTAGCTATTCCAACAGAAATGAAGTGGAATCTTACTGAGGTTTTTGAACTGTATTTCCTTTATGGCCAGAAATATTAAGTATTTATTCATGTGGGTTTTTATAGCCATTTGAATTTACGCCTTTGCAAAAGTTCTGTTCAGTTCAGTTGCCCACTTCTTTATTAGGTCATTGATTTTGGGGAGTTTTGTGTTTTGATCTCCTTGTATATTTTGGTTATTAGTCCCTTGTCAGATGTATGGCTGGTAAAGATTTTCTCCCATTCTGTGGGGCACCTCTTCAAGTTAGAGACCATTTCTTTTGTTGTGCAGAAGCTTTTTAATTTCATGTAGTCCCATTTGTCAATCCTTTCTCTTAGTTGCTGACCACTTGAGTTCTACTGAGGAAGTCCTTGCTATGCCTATTGCTTCCAGTGTTTTCCCTGCTTTTTCCTGTACTTGCTTCAAGGTTTCAGGTCTGATGTTAAGGTTCTTAATCCACTTTGAGTTGATACTTATACAGAGTGACAGGCTTGGATCCAGTTTTCTGCAGGTAGATATCCATTTTCCCAGCAACTTTTGTTGAAGAGGCTGTCTTTTCTTCATCATGTGTTTTTGGCTCCTTTGTCAAAAATTAGGTAGGCATAGCTGTGTGGATTCGTATATGGGTCCTCTATTCTGTTCCACTGGTCTTCGTATCTGTTTTTGTGCAGGTACCATGCTGTTTTATTGCTATGACTCAGTTGTGTAGTTTGAAGTCAGGTATTTTGATACCTCCAGCATTGTTCTTTCAGCATAGTATTGCCTTGGCTATTCATGGTCTTTTGTAATTCCGAATGAACTTTAGGGTAGATTGTTTTCAATTTCTATGAAGAATGTTATTGGGATTTTGATTGGAATTGTGTTGAGTATGTAGATTTCTTTTGGTAGTATAGTCACTTTTACTATGTTGATTCAGCCAACCCATTAGCACAGGAGATTTTTCCACCTTCTGCAGTCTTCTTTGATTTCTTTCTTCAGTAGTTTGTAGTTCTCCTTGTAGAAGTCATTCACATTCTTTGTGAAGCTTATTCCTATGTATTTGATTTTTTTGAGGCTATTGTAAATGGAATTGTTTTCCTATATTCATTCTCCATCTGTGCATTCTCCATCTGGCTACTAATTTTTGTTAGTAGATTTTGTATTCTGCTACATTGCTGAAGCTACTTAATGTGTCTAGAAGTTTTTGCATGGAGTTTTTCAGGCTTTTTAGATGTAAGATCATGTCCTCTAAGAATAGGGGTAGTTTCCCTACTTCTTTACATATTTGTATTCCTTTTGTTTCTTCATCCTGCCTTATTGCTCTAGCTAGGAATTCCAAGTCTATGTTGAACAGGAGTAGGGAGAGTGGGTACCCATGTCTCATTCCTAATTTGAGGGGAAATGGTTTCAGTTTTTCCGCATTAAGTATGATGTCGGCTATAGGTTTGTCACATACCTCCTTTTTTATGTTGAGGTGCAGTCAGTCCTTCTATACCTGGTTTCAGAGCTTTTGTGATGAAATGGTTCTGAATCATATTGAAGGCTTTTTCTATATTTGTTGAGAGATCAAATGGTTTTTGTTTTTGCTTCTGTTAATATGTTACAACGATAACTGTAATTATCATTACAGTTGAAGCATCCCTGCATCCGTGGAAAGAAGTTGACTTGGTCTTGGTGTATGTCCTTTCCTATATGTTGTTGGATTCAGTTTACCATTATTTTATTGAGGAGTATTGCATCAATGTTCATTAAGTTGATTGTCTGTACTTCTCCTTTTTTGACATGTCCCTGTTCTGTTTTGAGATGAGTGTAATATTGGCTTCATAAAATGACTTAGGCAGTATTCATTTCCTTTCTAGTTCATGAAAAATTTTAAGACATGTTGGTACCAGTTCTTCTTTAAAGGTGTGTTAGGATTCAGCAGAGAATCCATCAGGTCCTAGACTTTTCTTTTTTGGTAGACTCTTTGTTGCCGCTTCAATTTCATTATGTGTTATAGATCTGTTTATGTGGTTAATATCTCCTTGGTTCCATTTTGGATGATTATACTTACCTAGAAATTGGCCGATTTCTTGTAGATTTTCCAATTTATTTGAATATAGGATCTTAAAATCCCTGAGGATTCCCTAGATTTCCTTATTGTTATCTATCCTTTTTTGTTTTTGATTTTACTCATTTGGGTCTTTTCCCTCTTTATTTTAGTCAGATTTGTCAATCAGGTTTATTTTTTCAAAGAACCAAATTTTGTTTTGTTGATTATTTATGGTATTTTGTCTATATTTCATTGATTTCAGTCCTTATTTTTATTATTTCTCTCCTCCTTATTTTGGTTTAGCTTGTTATTTTTCTAGGAATTTGAGATATAGCATTAGGTTGTTTATTTGAGATTTTTCTGTGCTTTTAATAAATGCACTCATGGCTATAAACTTTCCTCTTAGGACTGACTTTGCTGTATTCCATAGGTTTTGATAAGGTTTTGTTTTCATTTTCATTAAATTTCAGGAACTTTTTGTGTTCCTCCTTATTTGTTCTGTGACCCACTGATCATTGAGCAATGTATTGTTCAACCTCCAATTGTTCCAATATTTTCTGCTGCTGCTTTTGTTGGTGAGTTCCCATTTTATTCCATTGTGACCAAATAGTATGCAAGGGATTATTTCCATTTTCTTAATTTGTTGAGACTTGTGTTGCATCCCAAGATATGTTCTAATTTGGAGAAAGTTCCATGGGTTGCTGAGAAAAATATATTGTGCTATTCCAGGATGCAATACTCTGTAGACATCTGTCAGGTCCATTTGATATATAGTGTCATTTAGTTCTAGGATTTCTTTGTTGATTTTTTTGTCTGAATGACCTATCTATTGGTGAAAGAGAGATATTTAAGTCTCCCATACCATTGTGTTGGGGGTCTATACGTGACTTTCAGTTTTTTAGTGTATGTTTAATGAAGTTGGGTGCATTGACATTGGTGCATATAAGTTGATAATTGTTATTTCTTCTTAATATACTGCTTCTTTTATTACTGTGAAAAGAACTTCTTTGTCTCATCTGACTAATGTAAGTTTGAAATCCACTTCATCTGATATAAGTATTGCTACTCCTGCCTGGTAGCTTGGTAAATCTACTTCCAGCCTTTCACCCTAAGCCAGTGTTTATTTCTATCAATAAGGTGAGTATCTTGTTGCATCTTCCTTTTTAATCCAGTTTGCCAGATGGTGTCTTTTGATGCAGGAGTTGAGTCCATCGACATTTAGTGTTAATATTGGTAGATATGTGGTGAATCCTGCCATTTAGTTGTTTCTGTTCTTTAAGGATTTGAGTGTGTGCTGCTGATTCAATGCTACTCTCTGATTACCTGTCTTTTCTTCTTCTGCACATTAATACTTCCTGTCCTCTCATGCTTTGGGTTGTTTTTGTCTTCTTTCTGTAGAATTCCTTGTAGAGTCTTTTGTAGTGATGGCTTTTCTGTTTATTATGGAAGACTTTTATTCCTCCATCAATTTTGAATGATAGTTTTGCTAGGTAGAGTATCCTAGAGCTGAAGTTGTTTTCTTTCCCTGCTGAAATATTTCACTCCACCCCTTCTTGCTTTTAAGGTTTCTGTTGAGAAATCTGTTATTTTGATGGGTTTACCTTTATATGTTATTTTGTTTTCTCTTTCTCATAGCCTTCAATATTCTTTCTCTGTTCTCCATGCATTTCATTTTAATGATAATATGCCACAGGGATGTTCTATTTTGGTCACATCTTTGTTGTCCTCAAGGCTTCCTGTACCTGAATGAGCAATTTGTTCTCAAGATTTGGGAATTTTTCTGATATCATTTTATTGAATATATTATGTATTCCTTTGGCTTGCACCTCTTCTTCAATGCCCATGATTCTCATGTTGGAGTTGCTGAGTTCTTCCATATTCCTTACACAGCTCCTGAGTTGTTTGACTAAGAGTTCTTCTATTTTTTCTTTAATTTCTATTTTATGATCATGCTCTGGGATTCTGTCTTCCACTTGTTCTAATCTTCTGGAGTGGACTTCCACTGTGTTTTTTGTTTGACTTAAGGGACTTTTTATTTCCTGGATATCTGTTTGATTCTTTTTTCTGAGGCTTTCTGTATCCGTTTCCTATTTCTAATGCATTCTTCTTGCCTTCATGCAGTGGTTCGGATCTCTTTACCATGGAATATTTACCAGGGGTATTGATAACAAATATCCATTTTCATTATGGATGACTGGCTATAGTGAATCATACTGGGGGTAAAGCAAACTGGTTCCAAATATCATATGAAGAAATGGACTTAGGGTACAGTGCAGAAATGCAGAAATGTTATAATAAAAATTTGAAATAAAAATAGACCTTTTATTCAGAATGAATATTTGGCCAAATGCTTATAATAATGCACAATAATTTTCAATAATTTGTCAGATGTGTGCTAAATCTGACCTGTATTTTCAAATGCACCCCTACAGAGGTGTGTGGCCCAAAATATCTGTTTGGGGTGCTCAGGAAAATGTATTTATTGGTGATATGATAATCCTGAATTAACATTCAATAATCAGCTATTGAACACAATGCTTGCTATAGATTTTTATAGATATCTGTTTTCTGTCTTTATTCCTTTTTGTGGTGCAGAGTATTAAACCCAGGATCTTGCCTGTTCTGGGCAAATGCTCTACTGCCAAGTTACACCACCAGCCCTTTAAATATTCTTAACAGTTGAAAGATGTACCTTTGTTCCAGATCACTTCATTATTTTTTCTTATAAATGGATTTTTATTTTTATTATATTGTGTATTTGCATCAATTAGCATTATTATATAATTACTTCCCATTTTGGAAACACTAATTTATGCTAACTGGTTTGTAAGTTCATATATTGACATATAATTCACACACACTAAAAGGAACATCTTATAAAGATACAGTTTATAAAATTTGACAAACACTATCACTATTCAATTATGATAGAAAAATGTTCATAAGACTCCCCAACCCAATTTAATTCTTTCCCTTCTTAGTCAACCCTAGCTATATTTCAAGGTGCAAGTTTTCCTGATCTACTTGGTAACACTATTGATTAGATTTGTTTCTCTTAGAGATTAATATACCAGGAAAAATATAGTATACTCTCCAATGTCTGGTTTATATTCATGCAATACAATATTTGTAAGAACCATCAATATTGTTTATTCTTCTACTATTACTTTTAGTTTGCCTTTATATATGAATATACCTCAAACTGATTTATTCATTAGCCTGTATTAATAGTACTCATCTGTGTCCTACAGGGAGCTATTATGAATTAGCCTACTGTGCACATTCATGGACAATCTTTATATGGACATATATGTTCAATTTTCTAAGGTATACATACAAATGAAATTGCTGAGTCATATGCCAGGTGAATATTTAAATTTTCATGAAGCTGGTCGCATACTCTTCAAAGTGATTTTACCAAGCCTCAGATATAGCTCAGTGGTAGAGCCCTTGCTCTACCACTTAGCTATGTATAACAAAAAAAACTGATTTCACCAGATTATATTTCTATCAATTGTATTTGAACATTTCAGTTGCTCCCCATGACCTCACTAATACTTAATATGGTCAGTCCTTTTAATTTTAGGTATGCTAGTGTACATGTATAGTAGCACCTCACTATGATATGCTTAGCGTTTTCCTGACAACTGAAAATGTAATACATTTCTTTGTGACCTTACTTATCTCCTGTATGCCTTTCATTATCCATTCATTAGTTGTTGGGCACTTGGACCAATTCCACAACTTAGTGATAAACATGGGTATGCAGGTATCTTTCTTATATATTGAGTTACACTCTTTTGTATACATACCCAAGAGTGGCATTCGCCAGCCTTTTTTGATGTTTTTTTCTTGATGATAACTGTTCTGACTAGAGTCACCCTAACTAGAGTGAGGTAGAATCTCAATGTTTTGTTGATTTGCATTTCCTTTATGGATAAGGAGGTTGAAATTTTTCATTGTTTATCAGTCTGTTGTACTTTTGAAAATTGCCATTTTATTTCATTTGCCTATGTTGTTATTGGGTTATTTATTCTTTGATATTTAATTTTCTGAGGTCTTTATATATTTTAAATATTAATCACCTGCCAGATAAATAGCTTGCAAAGATTTTCAAATATTCTGTAGGCTGCTTTGTCACTGTGATAATTGTTCTTGATGCATAGAGCTGTTTTATTTGATTCAATAGAATTGATCAATTTTTGCTTATTTCCTAAGCTATTGGATTCCTATTCAGGAAACAGTTGTCTGTGCCTATATCTTGATATCTTGTCCTCTAGTAGTTTTTAATTTTCAGATCTTACGTTAAGATTTTTGACCCACTTAGAATGAACTGTTGTACAGGGTTAGAAACAGGGATCTGGTTTCAGTCTTCATTTAGATATTCAGTTTTCCCACTACTAGTTGTTGAAGAGGCTGTCTTTTCTCCAATGCAAATTTTTTGGCATCTTTATCAAGAATGAAATGGCTATTGCTGTGTGGGTATATTTCTGGGTTTATTCCATTCCATTGATCTGTATGTCTGTTTTTTTGTGTCAGTACCATGTGGTTTTTATTACTATGGCTTTGTTGCATAAATTAAGATCAAGTATTGTAATACCTTCAGCATTGCTCTTTTGACTAAGATTTGCTTTGGCTGTTCAGGGTCTTTTATGCTTCCATATGAATTTTAGGATTCGTTTGTTTATTTTTGTGAAAAATGACATTGAAATTTTGATGAGTGTTGCATTGAATATGTAGAATGCTTTCAGTGATATAGCCATTTTCACAGTATCAGTTCTGCCAGTTCGTGAACATGTGAGGTCTTTCCATCTTCTAATGTCTTCTGTTTCTTTCTCTAATGTTTTATAGATTTCATTGTAGATGTATTTTACCTCTTTGGTTATCTTTAATAATAGACTTTTTATTTTTTAGGCTACTGTGAATAGGATAGTTTTCCTGATTTCTTTCTCAGCATGTTCATTGTTGGTATCCAGAAAAGATATTTATTTTTGTACATTGATTATGTATCTTGCTACTTTGCTGAAAGTATTCCTATTAGGTCTAAAACTTTTCTGGTGGATTCTTTGGGGGGGGGGTCTTTTCAGAATAGGATCCAATCACTGCAAATAGGGATAATTTATCTTCTTCCTTTCCTATTTGTACCCTTTTTATTTCTTTCTCTAGCCATATTTCTCTGGTTAAGAATTTGTGTACTATACTGAGTAAGTGAAGAGAATAGACACCATTGTCTTATTCCTGACGTTATGTGAAATGCTTTTAGCTTTTCATCATTTAGATCAATGTTGACTATAAGCTTATCATATATAACCTTTATTAGGTTAAGATATGTTCCTTCTGTTCATAGTTTATTCAGAGCTTTTATCATAAATGGATTTTGGATTTTGTCAAAGGCTCTTTTTGCAGTTATTGCTGTGATCATGTTATTGTTTTCTGACTCTCCTTATGTGCTGCCTTACATTTATTGACTTGTATATGTTAAACCATCCTTTCATTTCTGGAAAAAAAAATCTTGATCCTAATGTATGGTTATTTGTAATGTATTATTGAATTCATTTTGCAAGTATTTTATTAAACATTTTGCATCTATGTTTATCAAGGAAATTACTGTATAATTTTCTTTTTTAATTTTTGTATCATATTCTGTTTTGGTATTAGTAGTCACTTGATAAAATGAGTTTGGCAGCAGTTCTTCTCTTTCTACTTTATGGAATAATCTGAGAAGCATTGGTGTTAATTTTTATTTAAAGTTCTAGTAGAGGTCAGCAGTAATTCCACCCAGTTCTGGGCCTTATATTATTGTGGGACTTTTTATTATTGACTCAATCTCATTGTTTATTATAGATCTATTTAAGTTATTTATATCCTCTTGGTTCAATTTTGGTAGATTGTGTGTACCTAGAAATTGATTCATTTCCTCTAGATTTTCCAATTTATTAAATCAAATTTTTTTAAATATTCCCTAATGATCACCTGGATTTCATTGGTATTTGATGTAATATCTCCTTTTTTATCTCTAATCTTATTAATTTAGGCCTTCACCCTCTTGTTTTTAGTTAGTTTGGCTAAGGGTTTATTGATCATTTTAGTCTTTTCTTAACACCAGTTCTTTTTTTCATTTATTCTATGTTGTTCTTCTAGTCTATATTTCATTGGTATCTGCCCTGATCTTTATTATTTCTTTCTATCTACTAATTTTGAGATTGGTTTGTTCTTATTTTTCTAAGACATTGAGGTGCATCACCAGGCTACTTATTTGAGATCTCTCTGACTTTTTAATGAGTAGACACTCATAGTCATAAGCTTACATCAGCTGTATCCCATAGATTTTGATATGTTGTGATTTTATTTTCATTTAATTCTAAGATTTTTAAAATTTCCTCCCTGATTTGTTCATAGATCCACTGATCATTCAAAAGTGTACTGTTTGGGGCTAGGCTTTGGTGGCTCATGTCTGCAATCCTAGCTACTTGGGAGGCAGAGATCAGGAGGATTGTGGTTCAAAGCCAACCCAGGGAAATAGTTCACCAAGCCCTATCTTGAAAATACCAAACACAAAACAGGGCTGATTGTTGGCTTCATGTGGTACAGCACCTGCCTAGCAAACATGAGACTTTGAGCTCAAACCCCAGCCCCAATTAAAAAAAAGTGTATTGTTTGGTTTACATGCATTTGTGTGGTTTCTGTCCTTTCTCTTGCAATTCATGTCTATGTTGCTTCCATTATGATCTGATAGGATGCAGTAAGTTATATCAGTTTACTTGTATTTGTTAACACTTGCTTTATGGCCTAGAATGTGATGTATTTTTCAGAAAGTTCCATGGGCTGCTGAAAAGTTTGATGGAATATTTGGTGAATATCTTTTAAGTCCATTTGGTTTAGAGTGGAATTTAACTTTGATGTTTCTTTTTTTATTTATTTTTTGTCTGTATGATTTATCTATCATGAGAGTGGTGTATTAAAATCACCTACTATTATTGTCTCTGGAGCCATCTGCCTCTTTTATGTTCAGTAATGTTTGCCTTGTGATATTGAATATACCAAAGTTGGTGTGTATAAATTTATAATTGTTATATCTTCTTAGTGGCCCTCTTTATCACTTCTGGCTAATTTTGGCTTGAAGCCTATTTTGTCTGATTTAAGTATCGCTACTCCTGTTCCTTTTCAGTTTCCACTTGGTAGGCATATTGTTTTCCGTTCTTTAACTTTCAGCTGATGTGTGCTTTTGCCAGTGAGGTGTATCTCTTTTAAACAACAAGTTGGATCTTTGTCTTTTACTCCAATCAACAAATCTGTGTCTTTTAATTGGAGAGTTAAAGCCAATTACTTTAGAGATATTATTGAGAGGTGTTTGCTGATTATTATAATTTTGTTTGTTTGTTTTCCTGATTGATTCTATTATTATTCATTCTTTACTATTGCCCTGATACATTTTTGGAGATTGGTGGTCCATTGAATTGAGCATGACTGATTCTCTAATTCTCATGTTTGTTTTATTTGTCTCATGAAATTTATTTTTTTATGAGCTCTTGTGCTTGTGATTGTCTTTCTTCCTCCTCCGCATGAAGGATTCTTTTAATTAGCTTCTACAATGCTGGCTTATCTAGGAAGGTCTCTTTCTCCTTGAATTTAAAGGAAAACTTAGCAGGATATAGTGCTCTTGGTTGGCAGTTGTTTACCTTCAGGGCTTGAAATATGTCATTTCTTCATTTCCTGGATTTTAGAATCTCTGCTTTTAGAATTTGTAAGTTTGTATTTTTTCTCTTAAAGTTTTCAATATCTTTTCTTTGATCTATATACTTGATATTTTAACTATAATGTGATGTGCAGAATTTCTCTTCTGATCCAATCTATTTGCAATTCTATATGCATCCTATATTTGAATACCTGTATCTTTCCAAAGATTTGTGGAATTGTCTGCAATAATTTCATTGAATAGCTTTCTTATGGCCTAGTATGTGCCTTTTCCAAAGTTCTTGAAAATTATGTTAGTGCTTGTTTACTTTCTCTCTATTACTATCTCTATTGTAGCATTTCCTTGACCTTGTCTTCAGTCCCTGATATTCTTTCTTTCATATAGCCAAGTCTATTAATGAAGCTTTGCAAGATGTTTTTATTTGGTTTACTGATTTTTTTTATTTCCAACCTTTCTGTTTATTTTGTTTTTAATTCAGAATTTTCGTACCCTTGCTGAACTTCTTGTGCATGTTTCTGACTTTTTAAATCCAGGTCTTGAATTGACTTCTTTACTTCATTCATCTGTGTATTTGAATCTTTTCTGAAGTCACTGATCATTTTTAAAAGTATAATATTGGATTGTCTGACTTCTCAGCTGTTTCAGTATCTCTTCATTTGGTTATAGGTGAAGTATAAACTTTTAGGGGGGTCACATTGCCTTCATTTTTCATGTTCTTTGCATTTTTTGTTGCAATTTGCGCATCACTGGGGATGGATATTTATTTATTTATTGGAGTCTTCTTATGAATAGTCTTCTCTTTGTGTCATAGTCTCTACATCCCTGGAAGGGGAGAAAGAAGGCAAGCAGGACTAACAACCACAATAATTCAAAATAAAAACATCAGAAAGTTAAATGTAGGATACCATAATTGGAAATATCAATTACACTCCCACTAAAGTTTGAAAGGAAAAAAGCAAGAAAACATATAAGATACACGAGGAGTTTAAAAAGCATTAGATCTTGAGGTACTGATAATTAAGTACTAATGATGAAGGAGGGATGAATAAAGTAAAAAAGGAGAGAGGACACAACATAGGAAGAAGAGAAAGAGAATATGGGGTGGAGGTATAGAATGATGGTGAGAGAGAGAGAGAGAGAGAAAACAGGGTAAAGTGTGCATAGCAAAAGATAAAATGATCAAAAAAGTAAAAAGAAAGGAAGAAAAAAGGAATATAGAAATACACAAGGACAATAATCCAACAGCAACTGCCATTATAAAAGAAAATAATAAACAAGAAATATTTGACTTCAAATTATACCATGGAGCCATAGTAGTAAACACAGCATGATACTGGCACAGTCACAGGCATTAAGACCATTGGAATAGAATAGAAGATCCAGACACAAACCCATGCAGCTATACCTGAGTTTTAACAAAAAAGCCCAAAACATACGTTGGAGAAAATGTAGTCTCTTCAACAAATAGTGATGAGAAAACTGGACATCTGCAGGGAGGTTAAAAAAATGTCATCTTCCTAAGACTCAAGAACTATTGAATAAGTGGGCAAAGAGCTGAACAGATAGAATGATATATTCGATACACTGTAGCAACTTGTGTAAATGCCATAATGTGTCCCCACCCAACAAAACAATAAAAAAGGAAGAAGTACAAATGGTCAATAACGCATGAGGAGACACATGTTCAACATCCTTCGCCATAAAGGAAATGCAAATTGCAATGAGAAAATCAGATTTCACCTAATTCCAGACAGAATGGCTATTATCAGAAAACACAAAAAACAAATGCTGTCAAGGATGCAAGGAAAAACGAACACTTATACATTATTGGTGAGAATGTAAGTAAGTGCAGTCACTCTGAAAAGCAGTATGGAAGTTCCTTTAAAAACTAAAAAAATAGAATATGATTCAGCAATATCACTCCTGGGCATGTATCCAAAAGAATTTAAGTCAGGATATAAAAGAGACACTGTACACCCATGCTCATTGCAGCACTATTAACAATAGCCAAGCTGTGTAAACAGCACAGATGTTCTACAAGTAATGAAAGAATGAAGAAACTGTGGTATATCTACACAAAGGAGTACTCTTCATACATAAAGAACACAATTATGTTATTTGCAGATAAAGGAACGGAAGTAGATATCATCATGCTAAGCAAAGTAATCCAGGTTCTGAGGGGGAAAGTTCATATGTTTTCCCTTGCATGTAGAAGCTAGATCAAATAGATGAATACAAACATGATCATATAATATGATTGCAATAGTGGGACTATTTGAGGGACAAAAGAGAGAGGAAGAGGACATTGCATCTGTGTATGAAGATATCATATTGAAGTACACTATAAGCTGTTGAATAATAGCAGGGATGGGAATAGAGAAAGAGACAGTAATAGAGAAAGTTAATCTAATTAAAATACAATATATGCATGTGTAAAATACCATGCCAAAACCCCTTTGAATAATTAATCTACACTTTAAAAGATGAAGGATGGGAAGATAAACAGGTCTTATTCTAGGGTATGTAGCAGCGGGAGAAGGAGGCCGAACAGAGTGGGTGAAGAAAGATGAATATGTTTCATGTACTTTGTATACTTTTACAAAAATAGAGCAACAAAATCAGTCAATATTATTTAAGAAGGGAGGAAGGGAATGAGGAAGAATGACGGAGGGGAGGTGAATCTAATCAAGGTACATTGTAAGCACATATACAAATGTCACCCCCTGAACAATTAATATATCCTAACAAAAATATAAAATAAAATATATACTCATCGATATTTTGAAATATGGAGTACTTCAAGAATTTTCATGTCATTCTTGTACAGGGGTCATGCTAATTCCTGTGCCATTTTAATTTTAGCAGATGTGCTGTCAAAGTGAGCACTCAATGTAGTTTTGATTTACATTTCCCTCATGGTAAAAGAGGTCAAATATTTCTTCACATTTTTACTGGCTATTTGTATTTCTTTGTTGAAATGAGTTCAGTTCATTGCCCATTTAGTGATTAGATTATGTGTTATTTTGGTGTTTAATTTTCTCTTTACATATTCTAGATATGAATTCCTTATCAAATGAATAACTGGCAAAGATTTTCTCCCATTCTATAGGCAACGTCTTAACTTTGTCAGTTGTTTCTTCTGTGCAGAAGCATTTTAATTTGATGCAGTTCCATTTGTCAGTTTTTTCTCTACTTGCAGAACTATTGGAGCCCTATTTGGAAAGTCTTTTCTAAGTCTATGTCTTGAAGCATTCGCCTTATATTTTCCTCTAGTATTTTCAAAATTTCAAGTCTTACATTGTCTTTGACTCATTTTGATAAATATCTGTTGATGTTGTCCTTGATACTAACACCTTTAAAGAAAATGTTTATGATCATATTTAAACACATATTCCATTGAATACATGAGATACTTTGAGATAAACATTATCATTGTCTGACATATATTGAAACAATAACACAAACATAACACAATTCATGCAATTTTTAAATTAGATAGACGAATTCAACTTCAGGTCTATTGTCTGGCAAAAGTTATTACTCACAACAACATTGCATTGATCTTTGTTTGCTGCCGTATTGTTAAAAAACAAACAAAAAATGGTACTTAGTGGCTCATGTCTATAATCCTAGCTACTAGGGAGGCAGAGATCAGGAAGAATGTGGTTGGAGGCCAGCCCAGGAAAATAGTTAATGAGGCCCTACCTCGAAAATGCCCAACTCAAAAAAGGGCTGGTGAAGTGACTCAAGTGGTAGATTGCCTGCTTAGCAAGTGTAATGCTCTCATTTCAAGCACCCAGTGCCATCAGATAAACAAACAAAACCCCCACTAAACCTCAATGTCATTCCCAAAGGACATGGCTGTAGGAGTGTCACCTCTGTCAGGGAGTTTTGTAGAAATTTTAGATTATCTGAGAATATCAGCCAAGATCATCAGACAGAAATTCAACTAAGATGACTTACTCAAAGAAAGTAACATTAATATAAACTTCCAGCCCTTTTACACACATTTTATCCTTTTTACTTAAAACTAAAACTGTTGCCAGGTATAATGAGAAATAGTGAGGCGTTTTCTCCTTTTATCAAATGGATCTGCCATTGATTTCTAACCTTGTAAGTCTACACATACATATAATCAGGGCTTTAGTATACATCCTGGCACAAATTGTCAAACTCTTCCTGTTGATTCACATATTATAAATCATATAGATAACCAGACTTTGTTTTAATCTTTCACTTCTCAGCATTATTATGTAGCAGGTATGCAATATTATTTAAGTATAATATTTATAAGCAATGAGCTTTCTTGGCATAGTTTTTTATTCAAAACCAGACAAAAAGCATTTTTAAAAGTATATTGTCAGAGTTTCTGACCTGGGAACTTCCTAGCAGATCCTAGAACTTGGAATATTGTTTTCCATTTTCTAGACTACTATTTATGTAAACATTTCATCAACAAATGCTATTAATATTATAACTCAGCAAATTTCAAAAGGAGAGTTTTCCTCTAGTTTTTATTATAGTTTCTCTGCAATGAAGTTATACTGCTCTGTATTTCTAATAACTGAGGCCTCTGACTCTGGAGTGAGGATTAGTGGAATGCAGACTATTTTACTGTTATATGGTTTTGTAAGTGGGCCTGTTCTCTGCCAAAAACATCTAGATTATCTAGGTTTCTGCCTATTATAGCTGCCTATTCTAAAGAAAGATGAACCTGACAATAGATTCCACCTTACTGCTTGCTCCCTCCAGTAGACAGTCTGCAATTCTACAAATCCAAGAGACAATATTATAATATTCTTTCCTTCCTTACCAGAAATGTGTTCACTTTGGGGGAAATTTGGTTCAGCTTTCTATGTTTATTAAATATGATCAAGACCTACCGTATGGATTTATAACTGTAAAGAGAGAGGTAGAGCGGGGAAGGGATGGAGAAACAGTAGGTTCAAATAAATATGCAAACTGACTACATTGCTGAAAATATATTGTAATGAGCCTCTGAAATAGAATGTTCTGAGATTGTTTATTCAATAATTTTAAGGAAGCTTTGAAACCATGAATGCCATGGTGATAAAGCTTGACAAAAGTTATGAAACCAGAATTAGGGAGGCTTCAGGAGTCAGATATAATTCCATGTTTACAATTCATAGGCATCAGATACTGTTTAAATGGCCCATAAGGGAAAAGTTGTAAAAACTGGAGGGTTTATTTTCTTATGTTCAAATGTATTCTAAATACAGATCTAGTTTCCACAAAGCTAAATTTACCTCTTCTCCATCAGAGACCTATGGGACATTCACCTGTAGTGCCCCAAACTAATTTTGCTCACTTGCTCAGAAAATCCCAGTAGAAACCATTAAGTTTATTATATTGGTTTATATTTCAATATAGCATAATTATTTCTTAGTAGTACCATTCATGAATGCATATTTAAAAACACGTGGCACCAGGGTAAGTTTGGATGATTTAGAAAAATACACAAAAATATTGCATCAAAGAAAAGGGATTTGAGTTAGAGGGTTGTTGAATAAGGAAGATTTTGAATTACCTTTCTCTTTGGAATTTTGAAACCAAATGAATTTGCAAATTTTCTTGTGGAAGGAGAAGAAGGGGAAAATTCAAATGAGATTAGGCACTGGAGGAAAGAGACTCCATGTTGCTGATATGACAAGGAACAAAGAAATAATGGTGCAGGCAAGCTTATTTTTGTAACATAATAGAAAAGCTTCTCTGTTGTCCATAGATGGAGGAGTATTCCTTAGAAACAGTAAAACTCTACCAATGAAATTTGCTAGAGCAATGAATTCCAGTGATCACATAGCCCAATTTCTCAGCGCCCATATTTGTTCCCATCATGCTGCTTTCCCTTTGCTGGGATCCATCTGATGACAGCGATCTCATAATCTTCCTAGGAAATTTTAACTCCATGAATGAGCAACATCACTGGAGCCCGAATCTACTTCCCTGCTATTTTTCTGCTACATATATTCCCTTGGAGTATGTAAAATAATGTAAAAGGCAATTTTACAGGTCTACCTCATATACTTCCCAATTGTTAATAATTGCAATTTCGTTTCTTTTATAAAATCCCTGAGGTGGTTAAAAATATCTTAAATTCATGGTTGCCTTCTTTGAGGTGCATTCTTGTCTTTCAATGTTTCCTTTACCACTAGTTTTTTAAGGCACATATATACAAACAGCAAAATCAGCCGAAAGAAGGTGTTTAGAATTTATTGATCTATTGAAAATGTAACTTTATTCTTGTGCTGAAATATAGCAATGAACAAAACAGACAAATTCCTGGGCATGCAGACTTTACTTTCTAGTGAGGGACAATATGGATTGCTGTGGAAAAGCTAGAGTGGAATATGTTACATAGAGATGTGTGGGGGTCTCACGGTTGTAATTTTAAGTGGGGCAGTGGGAAAGCTTTACTTTGGTGTTGAAAATGAACAGATATCTGAAACTTGAAGGCATGTGCCACAGTCATACGTTAGGAAGAATATGGCAGGCAGTGAACATGAGAAATGGAAATGTCCTGAAGTGCATGTTTCTTGAGTGTGAGATACCTGCAGTGGACTGGCAAGATGATAGTGGACACATTCAGTGATTTAGAAATGATCTAATTGTGAATGATTTTATAAGCAAACATAAGGATATTTGTTTTAACTCTGCATGAGGTGATAGGATACAGAAGTTATTAAGTGTTGTCTAGATGTGATTTTACTTACGTGTATTTTGTACAGCAAAATTATGCTAATAGAATTTAAAATAATTAGGATAGTGTGGTATATTTTGATCATTACATTCCAGGTGAGGTTGAAAATTTCCATAAGTTATTCTACTCAGGGTTAAAACCATTTTAAACTGAAGAAAATTCTTTTAAAATAATCAATTCTAATTTTGTTCTGTTCTCTTGAAGATTTTGCTTTATCTTTTTAATAACCCAATTTATTTATATGCAAACATTTGAAGAGTTCTCCACTGAATAAGCATAATTGATAAAATATACATACATATATATACATATGAAACATACATATGTATATATATGAAACCGTGGCTGAACCCAGTGAGAGCAAGAAAGAAAAGAAATAAAAATTAGGAAAAGACTTTTTTTTTAATATTATTGCTTTATTATTCATATGTGCATACAAGGCTTGGATCATTTCTCCCCCCTGCCCCCACCCCCTCCCTTACCACCCACTCTGCCCCCTCCCTCTCCCCCCCACCCCCTCAATACCCAGCAGAAACTATTTTGCCCTTATCTCTAATTTTGTTGAAGAGAGAGTATAAACAATAATAGGAAGGAACAAGGGTTTTTGCTGGTTGAGATAAGGATAGCTATACAGGGAGTTGACTCACATTAGTTTCCTGTGCATGTGTGTTACCTTCTAGGTTAATTCTTTTTGATCTAACCTTTTCTCTAGTTCCTGGTCCCCTGGAAAAGACTTGTTATATGAGACATTAAAATATTGTAGAATATGGTATAAAGTAAGTTTTGAAATTGCAATAAAATATATGTCCACTGAAAATAGATAATCAGGTTGATAATCTAAAATAAGCACTCACTTAAGAAAGATTTTTTAACAATTGAATGTCAGGAATAATTTTGTTTACAAAAAATTATGCTAGAGGCTTATGATTTTAATCAGGAAACTTTCAAGATAGATCTTGATCTCAGTGTAGACAAGAATGATGGAAAGTTAACTCTTCTCAGAATTTAAACTAATTAATTAATAAGGATTCCTTTCAACTGAATATAACAATCTAAAGTTATTTGGGGGATCAAACAATATACCAAAAGAAGAGAGAAAAATTGTTATTGTGTGTATTATATAGACTGATATTGAGACAAAATTTAAATATACTTACATATATAAGCATTACATAAAATCCATACATTCATCATATTGTCCATTTCGATTCAAAGACAACTAACAAGAAGTATGACAATTAATTACAGGGTAACAATGTCATTGATTAAATGTGAATATCGCAAAACTTCTTTACATTTACCAGCAACACGGTTAGAGGTAAAGTGCAAAAATGCACATGGTGATGCTTTTGAGTTATAATTTACCATTTAATTTTTGCATTGCCACATGCAAATACATGTTCATGTGTCTGTCTTAAAATATTCTGATTTGGAAAATTCAGATTCACCAGATTTACACCCGCATGCAACCAAGCTCCAGAAGAGATTTGCCAAATAGGTAGGTGCTCATATAACTTAATGGCCTATAACCCAGTGGACTCATCTGGAAGGACTGCTTGTAGGAAGGGAACTTAGGCATGGAGTTAAAAGAATTAACCTTATTTCCAAAGAGATCATAATTTGGAAATTGATTGATGAGTCAAAAATCCAGTGTTAGTGATTGTCCTGGGATTATGATGTATAAACTGAGTTCACAGCATTAAACCAAGCCAGGCTACTGCTTACCCTATGTGTACAGTGTCTTGATTTAGTGACAGTCTTAGGAGCACTTAGTAGGGTCAAACAAACTAGTCTGGGTACAAAAATGCATTTTCTTCCACATCTATTTATATCATAAAAATACTTTTCACCTTTTAGCATTGGAAGTAACACTATCACTACACTTTGTTGTACAGGACATTTTTATTGGGCCAGAGAATAACTTGTTTTCTAATTTACCACCATGCATGAAGCAAATGGCTCCAATCTGACACCAAAGTACTTTGTGCTCAATGGGATTCCTGGACTGGAAGCTGCATATGTCTGGATCTCCCTGCCATTCTGCTTCATGTACATAGCTGCTGTGTGAGGGAACTGTGAGTTTATCTATCTCATCAGCCATGAGGAGGCACTGCATGACCCATGTGCTACCTCCTAGACATGCTGTCCATCACAGATACTACTGCATGCAATACAATTGTGCCCAGCATGCTATGCATCTTTTGGCTCAGTCTCAAGGAGATTGACTTTAATGCATGCCTTGTGCAGATGTTTTTCATCCACATGATGGCAGGCATGGAGTCTGGCGTGCTCATGCTCATGGCTCTGGACCGCTACCTGGCCATCTGCTACCCTCTACGCTATTCCACCATCCTCATCAACACTGTAATTACCAAGGTTGGCCTGGCCACCTCCATTCGAAATGTGTTGATTGAAATTCCATCTACTTTGCTGATCAAGCATCTTCCTTACTGCAGGGGCAACCTCATTCACCACACCTATTGTGAGCATATGTCTGTGGCCAAATTATCCTGTGGAAATATCAAGATCAATGCTCTCTAAGGTCTCACAGCTGCCATATTGGTTGGGGGATTTGACATATTCTGTATCTCTATGTCTTATACCATGATTATCCGTGCTGTCATAAATCTGTCAACTACAGATGCTTGCCACAAAGCCTTCAGTACATGTACATCACACATATGTGCTATTGTCATAACCTATGTTCCAGCTTTTTCAATTTCTTCACTCACCGATTTGGGAGACACACCATCTCTCACCATGTCCACATTTTTATGGCCAACCTCTACTTGTTGCTTCCTCCCACCTTGAATCCAATTATCTATGGAGGGAAGACCAAACGGATCCCTGAAGGGGTGATCAGTTGTTTCTTAGGCAGAAAGATACTTTGAGTATGGACTAAATTCATGATACAGAATTTTGCATGTAGATTCTAGATCAAGAAAATGATTGAGGGAAGAGGAAATGCAAAATTCAAACTATGAGCTCAGAGAAACTCCTAATGAGTATTCCGGTATAAAATTCATGAATGGTGACTCCACAAACTCCAATTTAGTAGGAAAAAAGCCATAATCAGCAGTAAACAAATATACTTTTCAAATATTATCTTTAATTATACCTCATGGAATGCAAAACAGAATGGAAAGGTAAGGATATTCAACCTCAAGTAAATTGTTTCTGATGAATATACTATGTCTATGTTCTGTATAGGAAAGAGTAGACTGTCAGATGACATACAGAGACTCCAGAATGCTGGGAAAGCACATGGGTGATGTGTCAATATTACGTGAAGTAGGTCACATTCCCAGAATGTTTGTGCTGAATTCCAAAAGTGCTGTCATCATTTTTATTCCATATTTATGTGAAACTTGTGTAACTTTAGGAAAAAGTTTTTGCCTGCTTATTGTTGTTGTAATACTGCTGCCTCAGAAATTATCTGGTTTCTTATCAATGTACCAGTGTGTATACAAATGAAGCTGGCGTGAACATGGCTGCCAAAGATCATCACAATCTGGGACGTTCTCCTTCTGTTTTTTAATTTTTATTTTATTCATATGTGCATACATTGTTTGGGTTATTTCTCCCCCCTTCCCCCAGCCCCCTCCCTGACCCCCCTCCTCCCACCCTTACCCCTCCTTATCCTCGCTACCAGGCAGAAACTATGCTGCTCTTATCTCTAATTTTGTTGAAGACAGAGTATAAGCAATAATAGAAAGGACAAAGAGTTTTTGCTAGTTGAGATAAGAATAGCTATACAGGGAGTTGACTCGCATTGATTTCCTGTGCGTCTGTGTTACCTTCTAAGTTAATTCTTCTTGAACTAACCTTTTCTCTAGTTCCTGGTGCCCTTCTCCTATTGGCCTCAGTTGCTTTAAAGTATCTACTTTAGTTTCTCTGCGTTAAGGGCAACAAATGCTATCTAGATTTTTGGGTGTCTTACCTATCCACATAACTTCCTCGTGTGTTCTCGTTTTATCATGTGATACAAGTTCAATGCCCTTGGTGTGTTTGCCTTTGATCTAATGTCTGCATATGAGGGAGAACATACGATTTTTGGTCTTTTGGGTCAGGCTAACCTCACTCAGAATGATGTTCTCCAATTCCGTCCATTTACCAGCGAATGATAACATTTTGTTCTTCTTCATGGCTGCATAAAATTCCATTGTGTATAAATACCACATTTTCTTAATGTATTTGTCAGTAGTAGGGCATCTTGGTTGTTTCCATAACTAGGCTATTGTGAATAGTGCAGCAATAAACATGGGTGTGCAGGTGCCTCTGGAGTAACCTGTGTCACATTCTTTTGGGTATATTCCCAAGAGTGGTATTGCTGGATCATATGGTAGATCAGTGTTTAGCTTTTTAAGTAGCCTCTAAATTTTTTTCCAGAGTGGTTGTACTAGTTTACATTCCCACCAACAGTGTAAGAGGGTTCCTTTTTCCCCACATCCTGGCCAACACCAGTTGTTAGTGGTGTTGCTAATGATGGCTATTCTAACAGGGGTGAGGTGGAATCTTAGTGTGGTTTTAATTTGCATTTCCTTTAGTGCTAGGGATGGTGAGAACTTCTTTTGAGAAAGTTCTGTTTAGTTCACTCGCCCATTTCTTTATTGGTTCATTAGTTTGGGGAGAATTTAGTTTTTTAAGTTCCCTATATATTCTGGTTATCAGTCCTTTGTCTGATGTGTAGCTGACAAATATATTCTCCCACTCTGTGAGTGTTCTCTTCAGTTTAGAGACAATTTCTTTTGTTGAATTGAAGCTTTTTAGTTTTATGAAGTCCCATTTATCTATGCTATCTCTTAGTTGCTGAGCTGCTGGGATTCCATTGAGAAAGTTCTTGCCTATACCTATTAATTCCAGAATACTTCCTACTCTTTCCTGTACCAACTTTAGGGTTTGGGGTCTGATATTAAGGTCCTTGATCCATTTTGAATTAATACTGGTATAGGGTGATAAACATAGATCTAGTTTCTAGTTTTTGCAGACTGCTAACCAGTTTTCCCAGCAGATTTTGTTGAAGAAGCTGTCTTTTCTTTAGGGTCAAACTTTAGGGTTTGGGGTCTGATATTAAGGTCCTTGATCCATTTTGAGTTAATACTGGTATAGGGTGATAAACATAGATCTAGTTTCTAGTTTTTGCAGACTGCTAACCAGTTTTCCCAGCAGATTTTGTTGAAGAAGCTGTCTTTTCTCCATCTCATATTTTTAGCGCCTTTTTCAAAGACAAGTTGGTTATAGTTGTGTGGTTTCATATCTGGGTCCTCTATTCTGTTCCACTGGTCTTCATGTCTGTTTTTGTGCCAGTACCATGCTGTTTTTATTGTTATTGCTTTGTAATATAGCTTGAAGAGGGGTATCGTGATACCTTCAGCATTGTTCTTTTTACGGAGTATTGCCTTGGCTATTCCTGGTTTCTTGTGCTTCCATATAAATTTAACAGTAGATTTTTCAATTGCTTTGATGAATGTCATTGGGATTTTGAGGGAAATTGAATTAAACATGTAGTTTACTTTTGGGAGTATAGACATTTGTACTGTGTTGATTCTACCAATCCATGAGCATGGGAGATCTCTCCACTTTCTATAGTCTTCCTCAATCTTTTTCTTCAGAAGTTTATAGTTTTCCTTGTAGAGGTCATTTACATCTTTTGTTAGGTTTACACCTAGGTATTTGGTTTTTTTTAGGCTACTCTAAATGGAATTGTTTTAATATATTCTTTCTCAGTTTGTTCATTATCAGTGTATAGAAATGCTAATGATTTTTCTATGTTGATTTTATATCCTTGCTATAGCTGTTGATGGTGTCTAGGTGTTTTTGAGTAGTTTTTTGGGTCTTTCAGGTATAGGATCTTGTCATCTGCAAATAGGGATATTTTGACAGTTTCTTTACCTGTTTGTATTCCTTTTATTCCTTCTACTTGCCTAATAGCTCTGGCTAAGAATTCCAGTACTATGTTGAATAGGAGTGGAGATAGTGGGCATCCTTGTCTAGTTCCTGATTTTAGAGGGAATGGTTTCAGTTTTTCTCTGTTAAGTATAATGCTGGCTGTAGGTTTGTCATATATATCTTTTATGATGTTGAGGTAGTTTCCTTCTATTCCTAGTTTTCTTAGCGCTTTTATCATGAAATGGAGTTGGATCTTATCAAAGGCTTTTTCTGCATCTATTGAGATGATCAAGTGGTTTTTGTCTTTGCTTCCATTAATGTGGTTTATTACATTCATTGATTTTCGTATGTTGAACCACCCCTGCATTCCTGGGATAAAGCCTACATGGTCATGGTGAATGATCTTTTTGATGTGTTGTTGAATTCGGTTTGCCATTATTTTATTGAGGATTTTTGCATCAATGTTCATTAAGGAGATTGGCCTATAGTTCTCCTTTTTGGAGGTGTCTTTGCCTGGTTTTGGGATAAGTGTAATACTGGCTTCATAAAATGTGTTTGGCAGTTTTCCTTCCCTTTCTATTTCATGGAACAGTTTAAGGAGGGTTGGTATCAGTTCTTCTTTAAAGGTCTGATAGAATTCAGCAGAGAATCCATCAGGTCCTGGACTTTTCTTTTTGGGGAGACTCTTGATTGCTGCTTCAATTTCATTTTGTGTAATAGATCTATTCAGGTGATTAATATCCTCTTGGTTCAGTTTTGGATGATCATATGTATCTAGAAATCAGTCCATTTCTTTACGATTTTTGAATTCATTTGAATATAGGTTCTCAAAGTAGTCTCTGATGATTTCCTGGACTTCCATGGTGTTTGTTGTTATCTCCCCTTTTGCATTCCTGATTCTACTAATTTGGGTTTTTTTCCTCTCCTCATTTTAGACAGGTTTGCCAGGGGCCTGTTGATCTTGTTTATTTTTTCAAAGAACCAACTTTTTGTTTCATTAATTCTTTGTATAGTTTTTTTGGTTTCTATTTCATTGATTTCAGCTCTTATTTTTATTATTTCTCTCCTTCTATTTGTTTTGGGATTTGCTTGTTCTTATTTTTCTAGGAGTTTGAGATGTATTATGAGGTCATTGATTTGAGATCTGTCAGTCTTTTTAATATATGAACTCATGGCTATAAACTTTCCTCTTAGGACTGCCTTTGCTGTTCCCATAGGTTCTGGTAGGTTGTGTTTTCATTTTCATTGACTTCCAGGAAATTTTTAACTTTTAACTTCCTCTTTTATTTCATCAATGATCCATTGATCATTAAGCAACGAGTTATTCAGTTTCCAACTTTTTGCATGTTTTTTGTCTTTACTTTTGTTGTTGAGTTCTGATTTTATTGCATTGTGATCACATAGAATTCATGGTTTAATTTCTATTTTCTTATATGTGCTGAGGCTTGCTTTGTGTCCTAGGATATGATATATTTGGAGAAGGTTCCATGAGTTGCGGAGAAGAATGTATATTGTGTAGAAGTTGGATGAAATGTTCTGTAGACATCAACTAGGTCCAGTTGATCTATGGTATATTTTAGATCTAGGATTCCTTTATTGATTTTTTATTTGGATGACCTATCTATTGATGATAATGGGGTGTTAAAGTCTCCCACAACCAGTGTGTTGGAGTTAGTGTATGCTTTTAGGTCCTTCAGGTTATGTTTGATGAAATTGGGTGCATTTTCAATGGGTTCATATGGGTTGATAATTGTTTTTTTCCTTTTGGTCTATTTCCACTTTTATTAGTATGGAATGCCCTTCTTTATCTCGTTTGATCAATGTAAGTTTGAAGTCTACTTTGTCAGAGATAGGTATTGCTACTCCTGCCTGTTTTTGGCAGCCATTGGCTTGGTAAATCTTCTTCTAGCCTTTCACCTAAGCCTGTGCTTATTTCTGTTGGTGAGATGGGTCTCCTATAAGCAACAAATTGTTGGATCTTCCTTTTTAATTCATTTCATCAAACAGTACCTTTCGATGGGGGAATTAAGTCCATTAACATTAAGCATTAGTACTGATAAGTATGTGGTGATTCCTGTCATTTAGTTGTCTTAATTGTTTGAGGATTTGATTGTGTTTAGCTTAATCGATGTTACGCTCTACTTTCTTGCTTTTTTTTTTCCTGTAGTTTGGTGCTACCTGCCCTTTCATGGTTATGTTGGGTTTCACTTTCTGTGTGCAGAATTCCTTGAAGAATCTTTTGTAGTGGTGGCTTTGTGGTCACATATTGTTTTAGTTTCTGCTTTTCATAGAAGCCTTTTATTGCTCCATCTATTTTGAATGATAGTTTTGCTGGGTAAAGTATCCTAGGGTTGAAGTTATTTTCTTTTAGTGCCCAGAAGATCTCACCCCAAGCTCTTCCTGCTTTTAATATTTCTGTTGAGAAGTCTGCTGTGATTTTAATGTGTTTACCTTTGTATGTTATTTGTTTTTTCTCTCTTACATCCTTCAATATTCTTTATCGAGTCACTGTATTTGTTGTTTTCATGATAATATGCTGTGGGGTAGTTCTATTTTGATCTGATCTGTTTGGTGCTCTGGAGGCCTCTTGCATCTGTATGGGCATAGATTTTTCTAGATTTGGGAAATTTTCTGTAATTATTTTGTTGAGTATATTACACATTCCCTTTACTTGCTCCTCTTCTCCTTCTTCAATGCCTATGATTCTCAGGTTTGGTCTTTGGTTTTTCCTTTAATTGCTATTTCATCTTCTAGTTCTGAGATTCTGTCTTCTGCTTGTTCTATTCTGCTGGTTTGGCCTTCCATTTTGTTTTGCATTTCTGTTTCATTCTTTTTTCTGAGGTTTTCCATATCCTGAGTCACTTCCTATTTGATGTTGTCTACTTTTGTCCTGAATTCATTTATCTCTTTATTAATCATGTTCTTTGTTTCACTTTGGTGTTTATACAGTGCTTATTTGGTTTCTTTTATTTCTTCTTGTGCTTTGTCAAATTCTCTATTTTTGTTGTCTTGGAATTTTTTGAGTGCCTCCTGTACATTTTGGTTGACCATATCCAGTATCATCTCTATAAAATTCTCATTGATTACTTGGAAGATTTCATCTTTCAGATTATTCTTGTGGGCTTCATTGGGTTCTTTGGCATAGTTTATCTTCGTTTTGTTGGAGTCTGGATCTGAGTATCTGTTTTCTTCATTTCCCTCTTGTTCCTATACTAATTTTTTGCTGTGGGGAAACTGATTTCCCTGTTTTTTCTGTCTTCCCATCATTGCCCTTGGTATTGTTACTGTCCCTGTACTGTGTGCAATTTAGTATTTTCTAGCTTGTAATAATAACAATGGTGAGTTTTAGAATGGAAGGGTGAGAGGAGAGGGAAAGCAAAGAAGATAAAGCAAAAGGAAAAAACAAATAAACAAACAAGTAAAAAAACAAAACAAAGAAAAACAAAATGTGTTAAAGATGTAAACTGAGAGAAATAGTGTATTAATCAACAGTAAGCTAAACAGGCGTTAGAGAGACAGAGAGGGAAAAAAAATAATATAAAAATAAAAAAAAATCTCCAAGGTCAAATGCAATAATGTTTCAGTCTTAATAATTTTTGTGTTAGTCCCTCAGCCTCTAATCCTGGAGATGGTGTCTCAGAAGTAGTTCTTTCGTTGTCTCATCAAAAGGAAAAAAAACTGAAAAAGAAAAAAAGAAAAAACCCAAAACACAACAAAGTGTCCCAAGTTCAAATGCAATACAGTTTCAGTATGTTTTTCAGCATGCAGGTGTAGTTTGGTTTTGTCTCATCAAAGGAAGAGGAAAAAAAAAAGAGTCTGGAGACAGCTTTGTGAATGTCTATCCGAGGCTGTGGCTCACCTGCCCACTGTTGTCAGCCAGCTGTTGCTGCAGGTTTTATTGATTGCAGATCTCAGGAGTGAGCTTAACACTCACCTAGCCCCTCAGGCTTTGTTTACTTTGAGTTCTCCTGGGCGCAACCACCACAGTTACAAGCTTTTCCCTTTCCAAGCACACTGGGGGATGTGGTGCTACACCTGCATTCTCTGGCTGGCATGTTTATTTACAGTTCATGTAGGAAGTGACACTTCCCCCCTCTCCTGTGGAGTTTTCCTCCCACCACCACTTTTACAAGCTTTCCCATTCCTAGATGCTGGGCGTGTGCCACTGCTCCTGCCTTCTCTGGCCAGCTTAATTATTTACAGTTCCGTGAAGGATTGCCCCTCCTCCTGTCTTCAGTGCTCAGGCCACGTGTCTTTTTTATTGTTATTGTTTATTATTCAGTTTGGTTTTTTCCCTGGATGGGGGTCTGTCTGTCCAGGGGGCTATGCTGATCTGGCCCAGGGTTGTCTTTGGGAGTACTGCATGCCACTTAGTTCACTTGGTGGTCTGCTTCTCCCAAGCAGGTTAGACACTGGAGTCTGGTGGCATGAGAGCCCTCATGGTTTCTCCGTTTAATGTGGAGTGGAGATGTTATGTGCTGGTTGGGGGGTGTGGGTGTTGGAGTTTTACCTGGTGGTTTTTCCTGCAAGGTGTTCTCCAGAGTCTCTCCAAGAGTTTACTTTAGGAAGCATGCTTTCTGCTTTCTTCCTCTAGTCACCATCTTCAGTTCCTTCTGGGAAGTTCTCCTTGAATTAATGCCAAGTAGGAATTTGAAGATAAAATGGATACTTCTTGAAAACTGCTAGAGAAAATTTTCAATAAAAGGATGTAAGATTGAAGAAAATCTATACCCCATACTAGCAAGGATGCCTGCACCTGTCTGCTCTACCTGACTTCAGTGTAGAGTGCAAACTTGTAATCAGGGTCAATGGAAAGGAGTGTGTCATTCAAATTTTCAGAAATAACACAGAAAAAAGAAATGGGAGTGAAATTATAAAGGTGGTTTTCACAACTAGTAAGACAATGAAAAGTTAGAAAGAGTAGGAAATTAAAGAAAGAAAGAAATAGTAGGTTTTCAGGAAATGGATTTATAAACAGATAGGTAGAGGTAATCATATTGATGAAAATTATGTTCTTATCTGCTAATATGAGAGAGATATTTTAATATCATTATCATAGGGTCAGATAGCTATGAGATATATTAATCACACCATGTGTTTTTTAAATGTAATTTTTACATTTGAATGCAAAACTCACAATGAGTGAAATCATGTGGTACTTGGCTTTCCAGGCTTATTTCACTGCAGTAAACATGAGAGTGAAGATTTTTTAACATAATAATTTCATTTCCACTGGATCCTTATCTTATAGTGTGATTACTAGATCCTATGATTGTACTATTTTTAACTCTTTGAGAAACACCCATACTATTTTCCATAGTAACTGTACTGGTTTACATTATTATCTTCAGATTTCAAGGGTTGCCTTTTCTCCACATCCTTTCCAGGCATCATTATCTTCAGATTTTTGATAATTGCCATTCTTATGAGAGTTAGGTGATGTCTCATTGTGTTTTGATTTGCATTTTTCTGGTGATTAGCATTAAGAATGATGAGCATTCTGAATTTGCCTTTTGCTCATTTGCCTGTCTTCTTTTCCTCTTGGAATTTATGGTCATTTTTAGTGGGTTGTTTGCTCTTTTGTTCTTTGCTATTAAGTGTTTGGAATTATTTTACATATTGTGGAAATTAATAAATACCTTGTTAGGTGTATACTTTGCAAACATATGTCTCTGTTTTCAGGTTGTTCCTGTACTCTATTGTGTATTTCTTTTTTAGTGAACAAGTGTTTTTTTTAGTTTGATATAATCCCAGTTTTCTCTTTTTATTTTTGTTTCCTGTGCTTTTGGGGTATTATCCAAAAATTACTTGCCCATTCCAATGTCCAGAAGCATTTCCCATATGTTTTCTCCTAGTTTTTTCATAATCTTAGGTCTTACGTTGAAGTTTCTAATCCATTTTGAGTTGATTTATGTCACTGGTGAAAGATAGTAGTTTAATTTCATTCTTCTGCAATAAATAAATATATATATATAAATAAACATTTTAGAGTTTTCATTATAGAGGTCTTTCATTTCTTTGGTTTTATTTCTAAATATTGCAAATAGATTGCTTTTGTGATTTTTATTTCAGATAATCGGTAATTGGGTTATAGAAACTATACTTACTTTGTATATTGATCCTGTAATTTTGCTGAATTCATTTATTAATGATCACATTTTTTAGGTGGAGCATTCATGTTTTCCTACTATAAGCTCATGTCATCTGTGAACAGTGATGACTGTATTTTCTGTGACTAGTGCTTCTACCACCATGCTGAATAAACATGATGAAAGCAGACATCCTTGTCTGCCTCTCCACTGCTTTTTAAAAAGTTTTTATTGGTTTCATTATGCTATTTTCATATATGTGTGTATATCTATAATGTACTTCTGTCATATGCACCCCCAATGCTCTCTTTTTTTTGCCCTTATCCCTCTCTCCCCCTGGCTCATTCCCCCAAAATGGTCCCCTTTTTATAATCATGCCATCTTTTTCAGGTCTAGATTCTGCATATGAGTGAAAACGCAATATCTGTCTTTCAGAGTGTGGCTTATTTTGCTTAACATGATTATTGCCAGCTCCATCCATTTTCCTGCAAATAGAATAATTTCATTCTCTATTGTTGAATAGACTCCATTTTGCATATGTAACACATTTTCTTTATCCATTTATCAGTAGTTAGGCACCTAGGTTGACTCCATAGTTTAGCTATTGTGAATAGTACTGTGGTAAACATGGATGTGGTGTCTGTATTGTATACTGACTTACATTCCTTTGAATATATGCCCAAGAGTGGTACAGCAGGATCATATATTACTCATATTTTGAATTTTTTGAGGAACCTCTATACTGATTTCCATAAGGGCTTCACAAATTTATAGGCCCACCAACAATGTATAAAGCATCCTTTTACCAATAGAGGCAATTCTCTTGAAGAAATACAAGAAACAAAATTATAGAAAAAGACTACCATCACTCTTTTACCCACCATAGGAAAAACTATTTTTTTCTCAGAAATGCTGTTTTTAGATTTCACAGACAGTAAAACTGAATACTTCTCTTTATTTTACTCCTCAATTGGTTATGTTGTTTGAAATGTGTTTTTATCCAAAATGAAAATGGAGCATTTAAGGCAGCATGAAAACAGCCTTATACTAGGATATATTGTGCCTTTTCAAAAGTTAGGAGATAACTCTATCTGATGATTCTCTCATACATCCTCTTTCTTAGACATATTTTTTTACCCACTCTTTAAAAATAAGAATGTAAGTCCAATTCAGGAAACTGCTTACCCTGCAAGTTTACTGGAGTTCCTTAAGGGAAGCTTAAGCATAAATAAACATTTCTAGGTGCAGAGACAGGTCTCTACATCTGCCCTGAAAGCAGTCAGAAAGTGCACAGCAGAGGTATAGGCTCATTTTTTTTGCCTTGCACCATTGAGATGGGCCTGTGGCATACTCACACTCAAGGCTGTCCAGGTCCCTGAAGCTATGGGAGACAGCTGTGACCTACGAACCATCAGTCTTGGTGACCAAGGGATTTTCTTCATAAGCACTACCCCAACACTTGGCAGCACAATAGAGCAATTCTCCATTTGCCACAGATAGGATAATGCACTCATTAAGGAACTTTGCCTTAGAATTAAGTACCAGTCTGGAAATAGCTGAATGTTTCCCAACCCCAGAATTGCCTGCATATACAGATCTAGAATCCCCAGTATTAGGCAGTGGACTTCTATTCAGACGAGCATCACCCACAATTTGGACCATAAGTCTACCTCAAATAGTAAGCAGCCAATAGTACTTCATTTCAACCTAACAGACAAAATAAAACTTTAGAAACCAAACATATGTTTGCAGTATGACAAACTGTCTGGATAATTTTACACAGCTACTTTAAGGAAAACTTGTAGCCCAAGAAAGCACAGAGATATGCTTCAATACTCTTAACAGAGAAACTTAACACATAGTCAGATGCAATTTTTAAAAATCAACCAGAAATCTTTTTGCTGAAAACTTCCCTAATTCAAATAAAAAGCATGGTAGAAAGCATCAGTATTAGCATGGATCTAACAGAACACAGAATTAGTAGGCTCAAAAACATTTTATTTGGAAATACACAGAGGAGAAAAAAAGTGAACAGTGATGAAAAAAGTTTGTGATAACCTTGAAAGAGGGGTAAAAGTGTGTATATTTTGCTTTTTGTGGTTCTATAGGTTCTTGGGACTGCTAATTCAGCCGAAAACATATTCCAATAGATAATAACAGAAAATGTCCCAAGCCTAGAGATGATACCATATCCAGATTCAGGAAGGATGAAGGTCATCAGATTTATCAAAGCTAACACTTCCCCAAGGTATGTTATGACCAAACACAAAAAGGTAAACTCTAAAGAGGAAAAAAGGAAGAAAATAATATATGAGCATGTTCCAATTTCCCCAACATCAGACTTCTCAAGAAAAAACTTATAGGCCAAGAATCTGACAAAGATTTTCACAGAAAATCCAGGAGAAAAACTGCTAACCAAGAATAGTATACTCAGAAAAGCTATCCTTTAGAAATTTAGAAGAGACACATACTTTCAGACAACAGAAACTGAGAAAATATATCTAAACCAGTCATTTTCATCAAGAAATGCTAAAGGGAGCTCACCAAACTGAAAAAAATAGATGCTAATGTGTGAGATGAAATCATGGGAAGATAGAATACTCACCTGTAAGAGCAACTCTACAGACAAGTTCAGAAGGATCTAGTATTGTAAACATGGTGTATCAGCAATTCATATTTTTAAGATGAAGATGGGTGTGGTTGTGTGCATTTCTAATCCCAGCTCCATGGGAGGAATTACTGTCTGAGGCTGGCCCCAGGCAAAAATGCAATACTTAGGAAAGTAGAGAAGAGAAGGGGACAAGGATAGTTTAATCCATGGGTATTAACATGCAGTTTGACAGGAGTAAGAAGTTCTGGTGTTCTGTTGCATACTAGGACAGCTATAGATAGCAATTTTTTGCTGTGAATCTTAAAAAGCCAGAAGATTTTTAGTGGCTTCACCATAGGGAAGTAGGGAAATATCACATGGTTACCACATTAAAATCTACATTTTTATGGGTGTATATATCTGTTAAAAGCAAATTTAGCCATAATAAATTATTTTTAAACTTAAAGTACTAATAAACTAAAAAAAATTAAAATTTAGCTTGTGTTATTTAATTAAAGTTATATATGTGTGGGGATGAATGAGTGGAATTTTAGTTAAACAAAATGTTAAGTGAAGATGAAATATGGCCCTGGATTCTCATTTTGGAAGAAAAAATAATAAAATTCAACATTTTTATTCTGGTAATAACAGAAGTATCTTTTCAGCATGGCATTATGTATCTAAATCAGAAAAAGAACACTGCTGATTTTAACTTTTACAAAGACAAGTTCTGACAAGGATGCATAGTAAAGCGAATGTTGTACACTGTTGATGGTAATATAAATTGTCTATTATAGAACACAAAGTGTGGAGTTTCCCCTAAAAAGTAAAAATAAAACTACCATTTAACCCAGCAATTGTATTACTAAATATATATCCAAAGCAAATGAAATCAAATCTCAAAGAAGTATGTATCTATCCATATTCTTAGCACTGTTTGGAATAGTCAAGAGGTAGAAGTACAAGAATAGTCAAGACAGATGAATAGATAAAGAAAATGTGGTATGCGCAAAAGAATATCATTTAGGCTTTAAAAAGAAGGAGATCTTGTTTTTTGTTATGGCATTCATAAAACTAGAGGACATTATGCTTAGTGAAATAAGCCAGACACTAAAAGTGCAACACTGTATCATCTCTTAAATGCAGAACCTAAAAAATATACAAAGTACAGTAAATAGATAAAATGAGAGCCATAAAATATTTACAGTATAACCACATTTGTAGAAAGAACATGAGTCACATTTAGATTTTTAATTCACTTTACGTAGTAAATGAATACACGCTAATAAATGAATACAATATTAACTATACTGGTAACTTAATTTTTTTCCTGCTTCATCAGTAGCATAATTACACTTTTGAGATCCAATTTTCCATGGAAGTCCCAAACTGATGACACAGCAAAAAGAGATTGCTTAGACATTCTTGGATGACTTATAAAGTATTTTTTTAAAAGAAACAATTCAAATTAGGAGGTTTCAAAAAACATATAACTCTAGCATGGTTTGAAATATGTTGGAAAACACTGCAACACTGGGCCCACATTTTTCCATGAAGAGGAAATTACCAGTTCACACAATGCACAGACTGACACAAGGCCTACATTCCTCATTTTATTGACTTTCTGTTCTCACTAGAGAGATGAGTTTATAAACATTGTGAAAGACATAAACTCTGTAAGGATTGGAATGTTACCTTGTTAATTCTCACTTTCTGCTTTGGCAGATCTTTCCTTACAAGAAGCATTTCATAACCTATAATTGCAAAGATTTCAGAAAAACTACACATCTGATGACTTAACTACCATTTCAGTCATATTTCATGAATTCTGTCTCTACTGTCTTCCACCAACCATTTGCTGGTTTTATAATTCATCCATCTTAGTTAATGCCAGACATGTCTCCAAGTAAAAACTTGATTACACCTTCCCGAATCTGCTTGGTCTTGACTCCATAAACAATTGGGTTCATGGTAGGAGGCAGTAGCAGATAAAGGTTGGCCACAATGATATGTATGTGGTGGGGAATATTCTTTCCTCTAAAACTATGAGTGAAAAAAGTGAAAAAAGCAGGTAGATACGTGATCACAAGAGCACAGATGTGAGAGGTGCAGGTGCTGAAGGCTTTGTGACGAGCATCTGATGAAGACAGACTCACTACAGTCTTCAAGATCATAGTGTAAGACACAGAGATACAGCAGATGTCAAATACTCCAATCAAGAGAGCAACCATCAAGCCATAGATGGCATTGACCTTGACATCCCCACAGGATACCTTGGCCACAGACATGTGGTCACAGTAGGTGTGGGGGCTGATGTTTCCCCGACAATAAGGCAGGCGCTTGGTGAGGAAAGTGAATGGGGTGATGAAAACCACACTCCTCAAGAAGGTGGCAAGACCAGCCCTGGCAATCACAGGGTTGGTGAGGATGGTGGGGTAGCGTAAGGGGTAGCAGATGGCCACATAGAGGTCCAGGGCCATAAGCATGAGCACGCCAGACTCCGTTGCTGTGAAGGTGTGCACAAAGAACATCTGTGCCAGGCAGGCATTAAAGTCAATCTCCTTGCGGTTGAACCAGAATATGCACAGCATGTTGGGTACAGTGGTGGTGCACAGGTGACATCAGTGAAGGAGAGCAGGGCCAGGAAGTAGTACATGGGCCTGTGCAGAGCCTCCTCATGGATGATAAGGTGGATGAGCCCACAGTTCCCCACAGCAGCAATGATGTACATGAAGAAGAAGGGGAGGGAGATCCAGATGTGTGCAGCTTCCAGCGCAGGGACGCCATTCAAGATAAAGAATCCTGGGGTCAGGCTGGAGCTGTTGGCTCCATACATGATAAGTGACAAGGAGAGAACATGCCATACTCTTTAACAGTGGCAGTTTCCTAAATCAAATTAATCAATGGTAAGTATAGGGCTTGGACACAAAATGCAGACAAACAATAAATTAAAAGGTGATTTCTATAAGATCTTTGAAATACAAGTGATTAATTTTCTTTGAGTTATTCTGTCAGGCTTCATTTGACCTCCATTTCCTAGAGTACATAAATTGACTACTTTGTCTATCTATAAGGAATTAATAATTTTACCATGCTCAAAATGCTGACAAGCATTTTATAAAGTATGCTAAAATTGTATACTATGCATAGTGAATATTTAATAATTATAAGCAATAATCACTCTTTTTCTTATAATTATTATCACATCCTATCTTGATTTAGAGCATGCCATGAGATAAAGCTTATTTTCATGTTTGCAAATTTGAATTGAGCTGTTCAACCTACTCTAATTCAAGTGCCATTGTGTATTAAGCTTGGAAGGTAGTATAAAATCATGAAGCCTCCACTGTAACAGAAGATTTGAATTAACTTTAAAAATAAATTGTGGCAGTTACTAAAGCCTCCAAGAGAGTAAAATATATTACTGTGTTTTAGATAGGAAAAGTACAACTGTCTTTTAAATCTGAGGTGAAATCCAGGGAAATCTCATTACTAAGTCTCTGTAGGCCCCTGCTAACAATAGGTAATTAAACAAGTAGCCTTTAGAAGTTTGGTCTATGTGGAATGCTGTGTTGGATGTCTCTAAAGTAGCCCGAGCCACAACACCAGGAGAAAAAGCCAGGATATTTGGAAAAGTATAAATTTTTGTCTCTCTAGAGTTGGTTTATAAATGAAAACTGATCAGTCATCAGAGAAATCCTTAGACTCTTCCATCCATAAATAATATATCACAAAGCAATCAATGCACATTCATTAAACCACACACAAACTCAAAGCCAGTTCTTCTTCCCCACTCTTCATACATATATTTCTGTACACAAAATCCCATTTCAAATTCAAGGATATATATAGGCTTACTATTAGTTGAACTATTTGTAATACTAGAATATAGGCAAAAGAAGGACAGTAGAATAGCTAAGTGTCTGTTCTTTATAAATAAAATGAGAGTCTCCTTTTGTTGCATGCTTACTGTAGAGCCATGGGCACTGAGTCTCCATGAATGAAATCTCGTTTGTTGCACTAACTAGCTGAATGGATTAAACAAGCCAAGCCCATTCCTTGCACAATTTCATGACTCTTAAAAGACAGTGAAAGTACCATATTCTATAAATGTAGAATAGCTAAGTGAGAATTGGTCTTCCAAGAAGTGCCTGGAACATAGCAGTTAGTGTATGTTATCTATTAAAGTAATTGTCAGAATATATGCTAAGACATCTATTTTTCATTTGACAAATATTTATTGTCTTTGACATTCCTGATACCATTCTACCTTCTAAGCTTACAAACAGATAAAATCCCCTCCAGTCAGGGTTCAGTGCAGGTTATTCCGGTACTCAAACCTAAGCTCTATGAGTACAAGTTATGATTCTGATTTTATAGCCGAGGAATTGGAGATGCAAGATGATTCAAAACACCTAACTTCACAAAAACATAAAAGTGGTAGAGGCAAGGTTCAAGTCAAGGTTCAGTTTTAATCCTGTGCTAATCAATTCCTATCTGTTATTATAACTGTTACCTGAGCACTGAGGAGGAGCAGTTGCACAAGCAGAGCGAGCATACCTAGCTTAAAAAGTCACCACACAGGAAAGAAGATAATTCGAAAATTATTCAAAAGTGGAAATTTTTATTACAAATTGAACCTTAAGGAGGAGAAAGAAATATATGAAGGGAGTTCTCTACATAGAGAAAAGCTATCTGTAAGATAACCAGATTTTTATCCCTGGATTCCTTTACATGGAAGCTGTGTGTCACCTGGTTGCATGGGAGATTTGCATGGGAGGATTTCTGTAGAGAATTTTTTCCAGCAAGTCTTTTCAACACCTTGTAGAATTCAATTCTACTCTTGGGTTACTTGCTAGTTCTCCACAAAGATGATTTTCCCATCTTACTTCCCCCCAAATATATGTATTTTGATTGTTGTGTATGTTAGAATTCAGGACTAAACATTCATTTATCTCATACTGATACCCAGATGACCCAGTACCATTTAATCAAAAAAAAATTCAACTTCTCATCAACCACATTGCAAACAACTGCATTTCATGCACAGAAAAGAATTTCATTTTTTGAAAATATGTGTCTTGGGGAATCACCCAAACTCACCTCAGTGTTAGCAAAGACCAGACTAGTATGCATGACTGAGAGTTATGAACATCAAGAGTTCTACAATTGAGTTTCTACCTCCACATAGTATCCCCGTGCCTTTTGAGGATTCTGTAAACTTGAGTGTGTACACTTGATTGGGTCTCTGCAGTTCATTGTCCCAGTAGTCTCTGGTATAGAAGGAAAAGATCCTGTGGGATGTTTGAGATAATTTCCGTATTTACTATCTCTTTAAACAGAGATGAAATTAGAGAAAATAGTGTAAAGTTCACATATCTTCTCCCAGGTGTGGATTCTGACCAAGAGTTCTATACTCATAACAACTCTTTGTTTTACATTTTTCTTTATCACAATAACCATCTCAACACCCAGCATATATACATATGTATATGCACATTGAAACATAAATATATACACCCATGAGTATATACACAGGTCTATATATATTTATGTTGAAAGAGACAGATAATCTTATATATCATATGAGTTATATAGTAGTGTACTACATCTAGAAATCTAGAAATGTGTTATATCATCTTGGGTTTACTGAATAAATGAATGAATACACAAATTCACATAAACACATACACATTTCATTTCTAGGGGTTAGAGCAAAACAGTTATACATGTACTTCACATACACTTTTGTTATCCAAATTTTCCTTGTAATATTTTATTTAGAAAAACACACTTCTAAGATTATTGGAAAAAAAACCAAAGTAGTTTTTTTAGTTATTCAAGTTGGTGAAAATCTGATTATTTCTCACACTATAGCAAATGTTGAAATTTTTCAGTTTTCACTGGTAGTTATCACAAGTTCCTAAAATGACAAACATCAATGGGGCCGGTGGAGAATGGTACAACTGTGTGCCAGAAATTTCAGCTGTTTCTTATTAGGTGCATATATACCAAATGTGTAACCTAGTAGTTACATTCATAGGTTTTAAATAGAAGTAAATGAAAGATTTGTCCACAAAAAAGACAAATATGAATGTTCATATAACATAAACATTAATTAGTGTGTCAACAATGTGTTACATAGTCATTTAATGGTATATGACTCAGTAATATGAAGGAGCAGGCTGCTACACACTGAAGAATCAAAATATTGTATTCAGCCAGATTAAGCAGACAAATATCATAATGTATGATTCTTTTTGTATAAGTACCAAAACAGGCCAACTTAATCTTCATTTGATAGAAATGAAAAAAAGACAAACCCTGGAGAAGGAAATACTCATAGAAGGAAATTTCTGGGGGATAGAAATGCTCTATTTCCTGTTTTGTATGGTATTATATTGGCATAATCAAAACATTATATGGCTAGTGAATTTTATATATAACTTTTTAATGCTATGATAAAAAGACTTGTGGACTAAATTTGTACTTATCCTTCTCTCTCAGTACCTACTGCCTTCCTTATTCTTTATTATGTTTGCAGTTTCCTGTAGTATGCTGAATGTTGGGTTTCATATTTGTGCCTGCTGGGGAGGTGAAACATCAGGGAATGAATTAAATACTTTCCCCCAACACAGAGAAAACTATTGTTTGTCTAGGGAAAGACAATTGTCAGAAATTTTCTTCATATATGTTTCCATTTTGAATCCATCTGTACTGATACATGTTATACTGATGTTCCCTCAAAGTATCATATTAATACAATATTTTCTGTCACTTTCAGCTTTGGTCACTGATATTTTAGTTCCCATTCAAATACTGTGCAGTGATTACAGATTCTAGGCTTCATACCTTGCTCAACTTTTAAACATAAACATCATTGCAAGCCTACAGTAGACTTTCAGTATAGGCTGAGAGTTTTCTTCTGCTTATGTATATGACTTATATCAATATTTTTAGAATCTCAAATTTTTTGTTGGTTTGTTTGCTTTTTCTTTTACTCCCCACCATTTCAGAAACATTAATTCCACATTTCTATGTATTTGGAGTGTTAGGAGATTGTGTATTCATTTTATCTCAAACTTTCACCCTCACTAGAAACACAACAAATATCAATTCTGCATGAACTAACAACACTTTAGATATTACTAGTATTTTTATTATGATATAATTTCACGAAACTCTAGAAAATATCTGTGTCAAAAATTTCTAGCAGAAGAGGTGCATACTCATATTTACTCTCAATGATACACTTAAATATTTATAAATGTACATTTCACAACTAACAACAATGGTATAAGTTCTCAAATGATAAAAAGTCACAAAACTAGCCAAGTGCCCATGATTCACAGCTGTAATTCTAGCTACTTGGGAGGCTGAGATCAGGAAGATCTCAGTTCGAGGCCAGCCTAGGCAAATACATCAGGAGTCGCCATCTCCAAAATAACAGGAGCAAGATGAAATGGAGGTGTGGTTCAAGTGGTAGAGTATCTGCTTTGCAAGTGTGAAGCCTGAGTTCAAACCCCAGTCCCACTAAGAAAGAAAAAAAAATCACGAAACTATAGAAATCGTATTCACAGCTTTGTAAAAGATAACAGCTTGATAATAAGCATAAACAGCATCTTCAGGCTTTTAGGGGCTTTGCAGGGGCCCAAGTCCAGATTCTTACCTGCTCCATGTTCTGCTTCATGGGATGTGGTCTGGTTGTGGGAGATAGTTGTTCATGACTTGGTCATCCTAAAAACTTTGTTTCAGGTATCAATACCTCTCTGGATTCAAATTATTTAAGAAAGTTTTCATTGTTTTGACTGAGGTTGAAAAGTGAACAGTGCTTTAAAAAATTTTGATATCCAATTCTGTAGCTTATTTTAGTTCTTAAAAATATCTATTGAGATGTATTTTATCACTTTGTTAATAGTGATTGCAAAGTTTGATAAGGAATCTGACAAAATTGTCATGGCATTTTGGTTATAAAAGGAGCTGATTCTGAACTAAAATTCAGAACCACACATATTTAGACAAAGATATTTTTATGAATTTTTATTAGGAAATTCATTATACAAGGGGAATTTGTAGTGAAAATTCTGATTAGACCTATATTGTACATTATTTACATTGCCCCTGTCGTTTCTTCCCCTCAACCTCCTCTTCACCCCACTTAAAGCAATTGCAAAAGATTGTTCAGTTCTGTTTCATATAGGTATTTGAAGTCCATCACCTCATACAGTCACCTTCATCTCCTTCCTTCACCCTCCCCCTTCCCAATAATATCCACCACACCCATACACACTGTGCCTATTTTTCAGTCCTGATTTTCATTATTAATATTTGAGTTGAACTTTAAGGAGGTGTCTCAATGTATGCCTTTTGTTGGTGTGCTTTACTTTGGTCTGTTCAAACCCTTCGAATACTCTCCCTTACTCTTTACCTCCCTTCCCCTGTTTTTCAACACTTTTCAACACACATCCTTGTATCTTCTACCTTTACATCTTATGGTATGCAATATTACTGAAGTTTTATCATTCTATTTTTCTTTCCCCTTTCCCCTGAGTTCCACGGAGTCATTCTGTTGTTACAAATATGTTTTACATTTGAGTTTGTATATGATCATGCTTATTTTTGTATGTATGTTTGTCATTGTATCTATCTCTCCCATATGAGGGAAAACATATGTCTTTTGTGTTTCTGATCCTGGCTACCTTCACTTACCATGATGTCCTCTAGTTGTATCCATTTACCTTCAAACCCCATGTCATGATTCCTTGTGGATGAGTAATGCTCCAATGTGTACATGTACCACAATCTGATGATCTATTCAAATCTGGGTTGTTTCCAGAACTTGGCTATTGTGAATAGTGTTGCAATGAGCATCAGTGTACAGGTGTTTCCACTGTATCCTGTCTTACATTCTTTTGGTTGGATGCCCAGGAATGGTGTCACTGGACCATATGGCAGTTTCTAGCTCTAATTTTTTCAGGAATTTCCATACTGCTTTCCATAGTGGTTGTACTAACTTGCATTCCCTTCAGCAGTGTATAAGAGTTCCTGTTTCACCACATCCTCGCCAGTATTTGTTGTGGTTATTACCTTTGATTATGGCCATTTTAACTAGGGTGAGATGAAATCTACATGTTGTTTTGATTTGTATCTTTTTATAGCCAGGGAAGTTGAACACTTCTTCATGTATTCATGGCCATTTGTACCTCTTCCTTTGAGAATTCCTTGCTTAATTCATGTGCCTATTTCTTCATTTGAGTGTTGATTCTTTGGGGCTGAGTATTTTGAGTTCTCTGTAGATTCTGGATATTAGTCCCACATCAGATGGGTAGCTGGCAGAGATTTTCTCCCATTCTGTGGACTGTCTCTTGAGTCTGTCTCTTTTTCTGTGCAGAAGCTATTTAGTTTGATGCAGTCCCATTTGTTCATTGTTTCGCTTAGATGCTGAGCCTTTGGAGTTCTGTTTAGGAAGTTGTTCCCTATACCTATCTCTTACAGTGTATTTCCTACAGCTTCTTGGAGTTGTTTCAGGATTTCAGTCCTTATATAAAAGTTTTTGATCCACTTTGAGTTGATTTTGGTACAGGGTGAAAGACAGGGATCTAGTTTCAGTCTTCTTCATGTGGATATCCAGTTGTCCCAGCAACATTTGTTGAAGAAGCCGTCTTTTCTCTATCATGTGTTTTTGAATGTAGGCACTTATTGCTATAAACTTTCCCCTTAGCACAGCCTTTGCTCAGTCCCACAGGTTCTGGTAGGTTGTACATTCATGTGTATTGGATCCAGGAACTTTTTACCATCTTACCTTATTACTTTTGTCAACCTTTGGTTTTTCAGGAGTGTGCTGTTCAGTCTCCATGTGTTTGAGTATTTTCTTAAGTTTCTTTTGTTGTTGACATCTAGTTTTATTCCATTATGGTATGATAGATTACAGAGGGTTATTTTAATTTCTTGAATTTGTTGAGACTTGCTTTGTGTCCTAAAATATGATCTATTTTGGAGAAAGTTACATGAGCTGCAGAAAAGAATGTGTATAGCCTAGTTGTTGGGTGGAATACTCTACAGATCTCAACCATGTCTATTTGATCTAATGTATGAAGTTCTCTAAATTTCCTTGCTGATCTTGTGTCTGGATGACCTATCTGTTGGTGACAGTGGGGTATTTAAGGCTCCCACTGTCACTGTGCTCTTAGCACCATTAGAGCTTTTTTAATGTAGATGGGTGCCCCTGTGTTTGGTACATGTATGTTAAAGATTAACATTTCCTTTTGATGAATTGTTTCTTTCATTAATATGATGTGATCTTCATTGTCTCTTCTGATTGACTTTAGTCTGAAGTCAACTTTGTCAGATATGAGTATGGTTACTCCTCTCTGTCTATGTGGTCCATTTGTTTGGAAAATTTTTTTCCAGTCTTTGACTCTAAACCAGTGTTTAATATTTTCAGTGAGATGAGTTCCTTGTAAGCAACATATGGTTGGGTCTTGTTTTTTAACCCAGTTTGCTATTGATTGGGGGACTGAAGCTAATTACATTAGGTGTTAATATTGAGAGGTGCTTCTTGTTTCCCTGTTGTTTAGTTTTACCTATTCCTTGTTTATTTGTCTGCTTGCTCAAGCAGGTTTATTCTTTTTTGAGTCTTCTGTCTCACTCTAGTTTCTTCTTCTATATGTAAAAGTCCTTTAAGTATTTTCTGTAGTGCTGGTTTGATGGTCACAAATGCTTTTAGATTTTCCATGCTATAGAGGTTTTAATTTCCCCTTCAATTAGGAAGGATAGTTTTGCAGGGTGGAGTAGTCCAGGTTGAGAGCGAGCTGCTTTTTTTCAGAGCCTGAATTATGTTTTTCCATGAGAGTTTGCTGAGAATTTGAGTTGATAAATCTGCTGTTATTCTAAAGGATTTGCCTTTCTATGTGGCTTGTCTTTTCTCTTTTGCAGCTTTCAGAATTCTTTCTTGGTTCTGTGTTCTGAGTGTTTTGATTATGGTGTGCCTGGGGGTGTTTCTTTTTTGTCCTGTTGGTTTGGTGTTCTGTAGGCTTCCTGTACCTGGGTAACTCTTTCTCAAGGTTTGGTAGCTTTCTGCTATTATTCAATTGAATAAGTTGTCAATGCCTTTAGTTTTTGTCTCCTCTCTTTCTTCTACACCCATGATTCATAGGTTTGGTCTTCTCATGGCATCTCAGATATCTTGCATGTTCCATTTTTGTTTTCTTAGAATTCTTTCCATGATCTTTTACTATTTGGTCTAATTCCTCTACTTTGTCTTCTGTTCCTGATACTGTTTTCAATTTGTTCCACTCTGTTCACCAAGCTTTTGATTGTGATATTAGTTTGGGATATTGAGTTGTTTATTTCAGATTGATTATTTTTCAGAGTTTCCACATCTTTATTGATTTCCTCATTCATATCCTGAATAGTCTTCTTAATTTCAACCATCTGTTTGTTTGTTTACTCTTTGAGCTCATTTAATTCTGTATTAATGTTGTGTTTGAGGTCAAATATTAGCTTTTGTGTTTCTTCATTGAGGTCATTAATCAGTTTTCCTATTGTTTTTGGAATTCATTATTTGATAGCTCTTCCTCTATGCAGATGCTTGGATCCCTAGTGGTGGAATTGGCTTTTGATGGGGAGAGGTTGTCTTGCTCTTTCATACTTCATTGAGATTTTGGAATCTGGAGTTGTTTTTAGTTAGGGTTTTAATCCTTTATGCCCCTGGAGTTGGTATTTTAAGATTTTTTCTCCTGGTGCTTCAGCAGTGTTCCTCAGAGAGGGGTATGCTGGATATTTTACCCCTTGCAGGGTTCTTGTTGTGGTGCTGATTATTTTTCTCTCCACAGTGAGGGGGCTCGAGTTCCTGCTCCTTGGGGGGGGGGCACAGGGGATCTCCTGCAGTCAGGGTGAGGAGTGTTAGGTCTCTGTGCACTGCATGGGGAAGGACTCCCAACACGAGCAGAGTAGTAGATTTCCACGCAGTGGTGGAGCTGGGACTCCAGTGCTTGGAAAGAAGAGACATGACTCTTCTGCCAGGAGGTGCAGGGTGAAATGCTGGGCATCTGTGTACCTTGGAGAAATGGAGCTTCTGGTGCCACCTGCAGAGAGCAGGTTCTAGTTTTCCTCCCCTCAGTGGGAGTGTTCTTGCTCTTTGGCAGGGGAACTAGGGCTCTCTTGCTGTCAAGGACAGTAGGGAATGCTGGACCTCCATGCTCTTTTTGGGAGGAGACTTCTGGAACCAAAAAATAGCAAAGCCTTGAGCCTGAGGTTCACTTGGGTATGTGGTGACAGGGTCCTGGTACTGAGTAGCAATTCAAGGGCTCCCATGGGGCAGCAGAGCTGGCAGGATTGAATTGCCTTGAGGCCCTGGGGTCAACAGTAGATACAGCAGCTAACTGCAGATGTGGGGAACCCAATTTTTCAGCTAGCACAAGCCTGAGGCTTGATTTCTGGTGTTGGGCTACCCAGAGCCATACCAACTACTTCAGCTATGGGGGAGCCATGCCTTCAGACATCAGGATTTCTGGAGCCTGCTTTCCAGGCCTGGGCTCCAGAAGGGTAGTGCAGTAGTGCTGCAAGCATGGGGGGACCAAGTCTATGGGTAGCAGGAGACCAGGGGCCTGATTTCCTGCATGGGTTCCTGGTATCTCAGTTCAGTTGCTCTGCTGCTGGCTTGGCTCAGGAGACCCAAGTCTGTGAGCAGCAGGTGTTCCTGGACCCAATCTCTCACATGGGCTTCAGGAAGCTCAGTTCTGTGGTGTTGCATCTGGGGAAACTGAGGTTGCTGGCTTATGTCTTCTGTTACCTGTGGAGCAGCAGGAGCTGAGGGTCCTGCTTGCACAGGGGTGCCAGTTTCCCTGGAGTTTCAGGGTGAAGTTAGCAGGTCATGTGGTAGGAAAGAGCATGGAGCATGGAGTTCCTATGTGTACCATGAAATAGGACTTACCACCAAGGGAGTACCAAGCAATGAAGCCTAGGGCTGTGCAGTGACTTCGGGGGTGGGAGATCAGGAGTGTTGAGCTGCAATCCATTCTTCCCATTCCTCTCATTGTTACTTGCTACCCTCTATGCAGATTCAGAGAAGTTTTTGCTTCTTGCTGGTTATGGAACCCCATGGGTGACTTTTGGGGTCCTTTAATCTTTTTTCAGTGTAGTTAGTTGACTCTGGGCTATAAGGATGTCAACAATCTACCATCTTGCCCCTCTCTCTTTTTAATTTATAAAGAATAAAGTTTTGCTTGTCTACAATTATGAAGGCTGAGAAGTTGTATTTTGGTGAGGTCCTTTTGTTGCTGTTTCCATGAACATGTATATTTCAACTCATACTGGTTCATCTCTACCAGACCTCTTCACTACATCCATGTCCCCTCCCTATAGTGGCCTCTGCCAGTTTAAGATTACTGTATTTGCTCCTCTACAGTGAGTATATCAGCCACATTCAAGTTTTTGGTTTTCTTCCCTTCCCGATCTCTCCTTTGTGTGGTCTTCCTTTAATATGTGACCCATGTCCAATAATATTAGTGTACTTATTTTAGGTCTACAAACTGCATATGAGGGAACACATGCGAGTTTTGGCCTTCTGAGCCTGTCTAACTTCATTTCAGGTAATGTTCTCCAGTTCCTTTCATTTACCTGTGAATGACAAAATTTTATTCATCTTTGTGGCTGAATAAAATTCCATTGTGTATAAATACCACATTTTCTTAAACCATTCATCAGTAGTGGGGCATCTAGGCTGTTTCCATAGCTTGAATATGGTGAATAGTGCTGCAGGTGCCTTTTTAGTAACCTGAGTCATATTCCTTCAGATATGTCCCTACGAGTGGTATTGCTGGATCATATGGCAGATCTATTTTTAGTTTTTTATGAAGCCTCCATATTGTTTTCCTCAGTGGTTTTACTACCTTACATTACCACCAGCAGTGCATGAGGGCTCCTTTTTCCCCACATCCTTGCCAACATTTGTTGTTGCTGGTGTTCTTGATGGTAGCAGTTCTAAAAGGCATGAAGTGGTTCAGTTTTGGATGGTCATAAGTATTTACAAGTTTTTCCATTTCTTCAAGATTTTCCAAATTATTGGAATGTAAGTTCTCAAAGCAGTCCCTGATGATTCCCTGGATTTCCTTGGTTTTTGTTGTTGTCTCCCCATTTTCGTTTCTGATTTTGCTCATTTGGGTCTCTTCTCGCCTCCTTTTAGTCAGATTTGCCAATCTTATTTTTTCAAAGAACCAACTTTTTGTTTCATTGATTCTTTGTATTTTTTTAGGGGGAGAGGGTCTCTATTTCATTAATTTTGGACCCTCATATTATTATTTCTCTCTTTCTGCTTGTTTTGGGTTCTGCTTGTTCTTATTTTTCTAGAAGTTTGAGATGTAACATTAGGTCATTTATTTGAGATATTTCTGTCCATTTAATATATGAACTCATGGCTATAAACTTTCCTCTGAGGACAATGTTTGCTGTGTCCCATACGTTCTGATAGGTTCTGTTTTCATTTTCATTACATTCCAGGAACCTTTTGATTTCCTCTCTTATTTCTTCTATGACACAGTGTTCATGAGCAGTGTGTTGTTCAACCTCCAATTCTTTGCTTATTTTCTGCTTTTGTTTTTATTGTTGAGTTCTAGTTTTATTACATTGTGATCAGATAGAATGCAGAGGATTTTTTTCAATTTCAATTTCCTTACGTTTGCTGAGGCTTGCTTTGTGTTTTAAGACATTATCTATTTGGGGGAAAGTTTCATGGGCTGATGAGAAGAATGTATATTGTTCTGTTGCTGGATGAAATATTCTGTAGTTATCAATTAGGTCCATTTGATCTACGGTATCATTTAGGTCAAGGATTTCTTTGTTCATTTTTTGTCTGGATGACCTATCTATTGGTGCTAGAGGATATTAAAGCCTCCCACTGTGCTGGAGTCTATATGTCATTTAAAGTCCTTTATTGTATGATTGATAAAATTGGGTGCACTGACATTGGGTGCATGTAGGTTGATAATTGTTATTTGCTTTTGATATATTGCCCCTTTTATTAGTATGAAGTGACCTTCTTTGTCTCATTTGACCAAAGTAAGTTTGGAGTCCACTTTGTCTGACATAAGTATTGCGACTCCTGCCTGTTTTCAGGGGCCATTAGCTTTATAAATCTTCTTCCAAAATTTCACACTAAGCCAGTGTTTATTTCTGTCAATACAATGGGTCTCTCATAAACAATAGATTGTCAGATCTTCCTTTTTAATCCAGTTTGCCAGATGGTGTCTTTTGATGGGTGTGGTGAGTCCATTTGCATTCAGTGTTGATATTGATAGTTATGTGGTGAATCCTGCCATTTAGTTAGTGTCTTTTTGTTTAAGGATTTGATTGTGTGCAGCTGAATCCATGCAACTCTCTGATTGCTTGTCTTTTCTTCTCCTATGTGTTAATACTTCTTGTCCTCACATGGTTTTGTTTGCTTTCATGTTCTGTGTGCAGAATTCCCTGTAGAATATTCTGTAGTGGTGAGTTTGTGGTTATATATTGTTTTAGTTTCTGTTTCTCATAGAAGATATTTATTGCTCTTTCAATTTTACATGATAGTTTTGTGGGTAGAGTATCCATGGGCTGAAATTATTTTCATGCAGTACCCAGAAAACCTTACTCCATGCCCTTTTAATGATAATATGCTATAGAGAGATTCTTTTTTGGTTGAATCTGTTTGGCTTTTTGGAGGCTTCCTGTACCTAAATGGGCAAATCTTTCTTGAGATGTGGGAATTTTTCTATTCTTATTTTATTGAATATATTACATATCCCTTTGGCTTCCATCTTTTCTCTTTCTTCAATGCCCATGACTCTCAGGTTTGGTCTTTTGATGTAGTTGCAAAGTTCTTGCATATTCCTTTCATGGCTCTTGAGTTGTTTGACTAGGAGTTCTTCTGTTTTCTCTTTAATTTCTATTTTATCTTTGAGATATGAGATTCTATTTTCCACTTGTTTTTGTCTGAGAGAGTGGCCTTCTACTGTGTTTTTTGTTTGACTAATGGGACTTTTTGTTTCCAGGATTTCTGTTTGATTCTGTTTTTTTTGAGGTTCTCCACATTTTGTTCAACTCCTCTTCTATATTTGTGTTGTCTTCTTTATTTCATGTATCTCTTTTTTTATAGTGTTCTTTTGTTTAATTTTGGTGTCTGATGCAGTCTTCTCTGAGTTTATTTAGTTTGTTCTGTTTCTTCTCATGTTCTGTATTTGTGGTGTCTTGAAATTTCTTGAATGCATGTTGTACTTTCTCATTAGCTACGTCTAGTATCTTCTCCATGAGTTTCCCAGTGATCTCTTCCATGGTTTCCTTGTTGAGGGATTTTTATGGGTGCCACTGGGCTCATTAGTGACATTTATCATTGTTGTGTTGGGGTCAGGGACTGGGTATCCATTTTCTTCATTTCCCACAAAATCCTCTTTTGATTTTTTTTTAGAAGTGTAGTTTCCTTCCCTTCTCCCCATCACTCCAGTTGTTGCTGTGCAACTATGTTCTTGGTTGACTAGTTGGTTCTTCTAATTGCTTGTTCTCTTTCCCTCTATTTAATTTTTTTGTTGTGGCTGACTTGGTTATTATCTATGTAGATGTGCTATTTCTGTCCCTCACCTGGTGGTGCAAATTAGCAATAAAAAAATTCAGTTTCAATGCCAGACCAATTGTTTACCTATTATATGTAAAGCCCCTTGGTGATAATATCTATAAACAGTGAAGTTGGGTGTTGTTTGGCTACAGATAGAAACTTGTGTAATTGGTAAATGTGACAATAAAAGGGGGGGATGAAAGGGGAGTGTAGGGGAGGAGTTATGGGGGCTTCTGGGTTTTGTGGCCCTTGTTTGTATTTGGGTGTAGTTCCACTGTTGTACAGGAATTGCAGGGGCCTTAGGTTGTGTACGGTTGGTACAGTAGACTAGTCAGTGTGTAGTGAGTATATAGGAGGAAGGGGTGGTGTGGTGACAGGTTGGGGAGGGGTAAGAGGGGAAGGTCAAGATGGTGGAGAGGGAAGATGGAAAGGAGCAGAAAGAGTACCAGGGGGAGAACAATTGATTGCAGCATAAGAAAAGAAGGGAAAGTATAAGCTGTAATAACAGGGATAAGAAAATATTGATTGTACAGTATATGATACAAAATAAAAACAGGGACAGCAACAAGAAAAAGTTCAGTATGCTTTGTAAAATTTCTAGATTTATTCCTTTGGTGTCCAATCCTGGTTTTGGTGCTCGGTATTCTGGGCTTTTGGAGAAAGGTGATGCCCCTCTTATCAGACAGTTTGGGGTGGAGAAAGCTGGAGGTTTCTTCTTCTTCTTCTTTTTTTTTTTTTTTTTTGGACCACTATCCTTGGTCTATAGGCTGTCATTTACAAGCGGGAGCTCTGGAAGTGGTCTCACTAGATGACTGGCTTGTGAGCAGTATTTCTTTCTTTCTGTCTGCAGGGCAGGTTGCAACTGGGGCCTGGGGTAGTTCACTGCCAGTTCATGCAAGGTGGTCACAGATATTTTTTTCACCAGGAGGCAGCTGCATTGCACTACAGCTGCAAGTTTGTCTGGTCAGCTCCTCTCCCAGCAAGGTGGGGCAATTCAGGTTTTGAGTACTGCCCTCAGTCCCATAAGACCAGCTTAGGGATCCACCACTGGCCCTGCTTTGGGAGTTTGGCTCATTGCCCCAGCCCTACTCTAAGCCTCTGGTACTTTTCCTTCCCATTGTTCACTGAGAGTTTGGCTCCTTGTCTCACCCCCATTCTCCAAGGCAGGTTCAATGTTCCTCCCCACTTCCACTGTTTAAGATTTTTTGCTTTGTAGATTTGTTCGGGAGTGGGAGATTTCAATCTTCCCAGGGGCTGCACTGGATTATGTTCCTGGAAGGTGGGTAGGGGAGTCTCACATGGTGCGTGTTGCTCACCTGTTTGGTCTGAAGGTTTACACAGGCAGCTTTGAAACTGGCCAGCAGGGGGAAATGGTGTACCACTTTACTCGAGGTAGATACTTACGGGGACTCAATTCAATGCAGCAAGGTGTAGGTGGGCTTTGCAAGGGTTAAGGATCCAGGATGTTGCAGTGTTCAATTTTAACTGATGCTCGGTCTTGTGGTTATTGGGAGGGGAATAAAAAGGGAAATAGCTAGGGGGCTTTTTTCCCAGGCCAGACATGCCCTGTTGGCAATGCCATGTGGGGATTTTCCAGTTGTTATGTACAGTTAAAAGCTGCTTTCAGGGTCAGTCCTTGAATTTTATGTGCTCTAATATGTTGGCACTTATTTTGGCTAGAAGTAATCAGAATTACCCTAGTGTAGCTCCCATATCTTGAGATGGTTTCTGGAGTCACAGAGCTCAGGAAGTCTGATTCCCTACTCTAAGCATAATCTTGGATCCTCCTGTGAGGTACTTTTTGTTAATGGACAACTCTCTGCACAGTCCCTATGCAGTACAAGATATCACATGGTCGAACAGGGTGACCAAATTCAGGTTTCTTCTCTTACAAATTCACAGTGCCATTGGAGTAGGGTCCCTCCTACCTAATGGTCTCATTTAAACTTAATTTCTTCCCAGACCTTCCACTCCCAAATACTACAATTGAATTAACTCTCTATCCTCTTAATACCTAACAATGGGGAGTGAATTTCAACCTGAGTTTTTAATTTAATTTTTATTACAATAAATTAATTATACAAAGTGGTTTCATTGTGATATTTACAACATGCATATAATGTATTTTAATCAAATTTACCTCAATTATATTACTCTTTCTTAACTCTTTTCACTTTTACCCCACCTTTTTAAACAGTTTTTGATGAGTTTCATTATGCTATTTTCACACACAGACACATTTCATACTTCTATAATATCTACCCCTCCATTACCCTCTCTCCCTTTTCCCTCTCTTCATCCAATGGTCTCCCCCAACACATTCCAAGCTGTCACTCTTTTGCAATCGTGTCATATAATTTTTTATGTATAGATTCTGCATGTGAGTGAAAACATGCAATATTTGTCTTTCTGAGCTTGACTTATCTCTCTTAATATGATGACCTCCAATCCCATCCATTTTCCTGAAAATGACTGAATTCCATTCTTCTTTTTGGTTGAATAACATTCCATTTTATATATGTATCACATTTTCTCTATCCAGTCATTGGTTGTGGGGCACCTAGACTGGTTCCTTAACTTGGTTGTTGTAAATAGTGCTATAAACATGGGTGTGCAGGTATTGCTCTCTTATAAGTTGATTTACATTCCTTCAACTATATGTACAAAAGTGGTATGTCAGGATAATATTGTAACAATAACATGCCAGAATTAGAATTGCTGCTTCATATGGTAATTTTATCTTTAATATTTTGAGGAACCACCACACATTTTTCACAGAGATTGCACAATTTTACATTCCTATCAACAATCCACAAAATTCCAATTTCTTCCCATCTTTATGGATACAATATTCTGTTACTTTGATTGTAGTCATCCTAACTGGTGTGATATCTCATCATAGTTTTGATTTGCATTTCTCTAATGATTAGAGATGTTAAACATTTTTCATGTTCTTATTGGCCATTTGTATATCTTCTTTGAAGAAATACAAATTCAAGGCCTCTTGTTCATTTAGAATTTTATCTTTTCAGTTTTAGTAGTTTTCTATATACTCTATAGAAATCAAGCCTTTATCAGATACATGGTTTGCAAATATTTAATCTCATTCTGTAGGTCATCTTTTTTACTGCTGTTAATTTATTTGTTTTTTGCATATACTAAATTGTACACAGTAAGGTTTTCATCATGATATTTCTACACGTTCATATAAATGTACTTTGATCAAATTCACTGCCTCAGTTACTCTTTTTTCTCTTACTCTCTCCCCTTTTTTCTTCCATTGCATTGGTAGTCCTCCTTTATATTAAAAGAAAAAGATCTCATTGTTTTTGTTTTTACATTGTTTTCCCCTGGATTCCAGAAATGAGAGAAAATGTGTGAAACTTATTTTTGTGGTACTAGTTTATTTTGCTTAACATGATCTACAATTCCATCCATTGTCCAGCAAAAGACATAATTTCATTTTTCTTAATGGCTAAGTAAAAATTCATTGTGTATATATACCACATTTTCTTTATCCATTTGTCAGTCAATGAGAACCTAGGATGATTCCATAATTTGTCTATCGTGAATAATTCTGAAATACACATGGGTATACAGGCATCTCTATTGTAAACTAACTTTGATTCTTTTGTGTATATACCAAAAAATGGTGTGACTGGATCTTATGGGAAGACTATTTTTAATTTTTTGAGGGAACTCAGTTCTGATTTTTGTAGTGGCTGTGCTGGTTTACAGCAGTGAATAAAATTTCCTTTCCCCTGAATCCTCACCAGCATCTGTCATAATTTCTTTTTCTTTTCTTTGTTCTTTTCTTTGTTCACTCTCTGTCTCTCTCTCTCTCTGTCTGTCTCTCTTTATCTTTCTTGGCAGTACTGGAGTTTGAATGTAAGACCTTATACTTGCTAGGCAAACACTCTATCATGATAGCCATGCCCTTGCCCAGTTCTATTCTCTATGGCAGCCATTCTGACTGGGATAAGGTAGAATCTCTGCAGTATTGATTTGCATTTCCCTGATAGTGTAGGATGTTGGACACTTTTCCTGTGTATTGATCATTTGGACTTCTCTATTAGAAAAGTATCTGTTCAGCTCATTTTTTAGAGTACTATTAAATCCTTATAATGTAACTCTCAGAGTAACAATAATTGGTGTTTCCAGTATCCACTTTGTTTTTGATGGGAGCATAAGAGTAGGAAAGGTACAACGTGAAGGCTTCAACTGAAGGCTTAAATGTTAATATAGACTAGTACATGTGGCAGTCTAGACACAAACCAGGAAAAAGAAAATTTATTTCTCCTGAAAGGCTAGGAATGGCCCACTTCTTCACAGGGTGAATGAATTTTGATGCATTTTCACTTATCTCTTCATTTTCTCTACATTTCATATTCCCTTTCCTATGTCTTTCACTCCATCTCCTTGTGCTCCCCTGTCTCTTGACAGCTAATGACTGAGGTCTTCTTATCATTTCTCTTTCTGAGTACTTACCTATCTTATACCTGTCCAGAGGGGCATATCAGTTGGAAAATTCTGTGGTGTCAGACAAACACAAGTATTTAAAGATTCCAATAGCAAATCTTCTCCATTATGTACCAGCATACTGTTATAAATTCTCTAAAATTTATTCAATGTTTCTTTCAAAAATATCTCAGAAAACCCTTGAGAATTTATGTATCTGTTTTGTTTTTTTAAGTTTATTTTAAGTGGTCCATACATAAAATTCATGCATATTAATGGACACTGAAGTATTTTGATACATGTATATATTCTGTCATATTAATCACGTCAAACTTATTAATCTTCCTAAATATTTATCAGTTTGTTGTTGTAAAACTTTTTTTCTTCTTCCAGTTTTTCAAGTATACAGTAAATTATTGTTAGTCTCATTAGTCACCTTCATATGTAATAACACACCAGATCTTCTTACTCCTGACTAACTATACCTTAGTAGCTACTGATCAACCTTTCCCAATTCTTTCCTCCCACTGGTATCCCCAGACTCTGGTAATGACCATTATTCTCAGAACTTCTCCAAGATCAACTTGTTAGATTCTGAAATTATGTGGTGAAATTATGTGGTACTTGTCTTTCTGTGCCTGGCTTATTTTACATAATATAATTATTTCCAGGACCATGCACACTGTCATAAATTACACATGAATGAAAACTATTCGATTATATATATGGCCAATTTTTTTTTTCATTTTTCTTTTATTATTCATATGTGCATACAAGGCTTGGTTTATTTCTCCCCCCTGACCCCACCCCCTCCCTTACCACCCACTCCACCCCCTCCCGCTCCCCCCCTCAATACCCAGCAGTAACTATTTTGCCCTTATCTCTAATTTTGTTGTAGAGAGAGTATAAGCAATAATAGGAAGGAACAAGGGGTTTTGCTGGTTGAGATAAGGATAGCTACACAGGGCATTGACTCACATTGATTTCCTGTGCGTGGGTGTTACCTTCTAGGTTAATTCTTTTTAATCTAACCTTTTCTCTAGTTCCTGGTCCCCTTTTCCTATTGGCCTCAGTTGCTTTAAGGTATCTGCTTTAGTTTCTCTGCGTTAAGGGCAACAAATGCTAGCTAGTTTTTTAGGTGTCTTACCTATCCTCACCCCTCCCTTGTGTGCTCTCGCTTTTATCATGTGCTCATAGTCCAATCCCCTTGTTGTGTTTGCCCTTGATCTAATGTCCACATATGAGGGAGAACATACGATTTTTGGTCTTTTGAGCCAGGCTAACCTCACTCAGAATGATGTTCTCCAATTCCATCCATTTACCAGCGAATGATAACATTTCGTTCTTCTTCATGGCTGCATAAAATTCCATTGTGTATAGATACCACATTTTCTTAATCCATTCGTCAGTGCTGGGGCATCTTGGCTGTTTCCATAACTTGGCTATTGTGAATAGTGCCGCAATAAACATGGATGTGCAGGTGCCTCTGGAGTAACAGTCTTTTGGGTATATCCCCAAGAGTGGTATTGCTGGATCAAATGGTAGATCGATGTCCAGCTTTTTAAGTAGCCTCCAAATTTTTTTCCAGAGTGGTTGTACTAGTCTACATTCCCACCAACAGTGTAAGAGGGTTCCTTTTTCCCCACATCCTCGCCAACACCTGTTGTTGGTGGTGTTGCTGATGATGGCTATTCTAACAGGGGTGAGGTGGAATCTTAGCGTGGTTTTAATTTGCATTTCCTTTATTGCTAGAGATGGTGAGCATTTTTTCATGTGTTTTCTGGCCATTTGAATTTCTTCTTTTGAGAAAGTTCTGTTTAGTTCACCTGCCCATTTCTTTATTGGTTCATTAGTTTTGGGAGAATTTAGTTTTTTAAGTTCCCTGTATATTCTGGTTATCAGTCCTTTGTCTGATGTATAATTGGCAAATATTTTCTCCCACTCTGTGGGTGTTCTCTTCAGTTTAGAGACCATTTCTTTTGATGAACAGAAGCTTTTTAGTTTTATGAGGTCCCATTTATCTATGCTATCTCTTAGTTGCTGTGCTGCTGGGGTTTCATTGAGAAAGTTCTTACCTATACCTACTAACTCTATATGGCCAATTTTTAAAATTTTTATGCTTCAATTATTTTTTTATTGACATGTGTTGATTGTACAAATTAACTGAGTTCAGTGTGTTATTCCATACACAATGTCATTGACCAAATCCAATAACATTCTTGCTACAAATGACAAGATTTCTTCTTACCTTATGACTGAATACTTCATGGGGTTTATATACTGCATTTTCTGTATCTAATAACCTGTTGGTGGTCACTTAACTTGATTCTGTATTTTGGGTTTGTGAATAGGGTTTGTTGGGATTCTCTATTTCACCCTTACCACTGAAAAGAGGAGATCTCTCATCAGGTACAGAGCAGGGTAGCAGATGCTAGTGTATTTTTGTCCCTCTTACTATGCTGTTGTCCAAGGTTCTAGTCTCTTTGTTGTTGGTTTTTAGCATTATTTCATGATCACACACCTCAAAAGGCAGCAAAACAAATGTTACTTTGGGTCTTATTGGTGGAGGAGAGGTGAAAGCTTGGATCCTCAATCAAGTCATTTGAATTCCATCTCCACACTTTATTTGTTCATTAATTAGATAATGAACATTCAGTTATTTCCATTCCTTGCCTATTGTGAATAGTGCTAAATGAACATGGAAATGCAGAAGTCTGAATTTTCCATGCCTCTATTCCTTTGATTATATCCCTATCTTTCTTTTAGATCAAATTGACATGAATATATTAATATTCTACTTGATAGTAGGAAATACATGCAACTTGTGCAGGCATGGGCTAATTTTTATAATTGAAAAGGGCTGCATAAAAACACGCAAAGAATTGTATAAGTAACAGATTTCACTAAGGCAAGTTTTAGAGGACTTAAGAATTTTTTTAAATTTCCCTTGAGAAGATATGTCTATATGAGAAGTAACTATATTTATTTTTCTGACGGACATCCCATTTGAGATTTATTTCAACATGCAAAATACATGGAGAATTTATGTTTCAATCAACCTTGGAATCACACTGGTATGAAATTCTTTTAAAAATATTCCTCAAATTTCGGATATTTATTTCTTATTCATATAATTGATTTCCATTACTAATTAATTCTACAAATTAGAATTCAACATTATAGCAGTTATTCAATAAATATTGTTTTCTAGAATGAGAACAGTTTTTTGTTTGTTTTGATTTGTTGTTTTTGACAGTATAAGATTTGAACTGAGACTTGCTCTACCACATGAAGTATGCTCCCAGGCCCCTCACTTTTTCTTCTTTGTATTGCTTTAGTATTTTTCAGACAGCGTCTTGTTTTCAGCCTCAGACCACAATCCGCATTTGTATAGATAGCTTGAATTACAAGTATGAGCTACCATGTCCTGCAAGATCAGTAAATTTTTTTACTTTTCACTCAACTCTCATCTAAAATATAATATTTTCTCTTTTTATATTAATTAATGAATCTATTCCATTCCATGCACATGCTTCTTCTTACAAAATAGTTTGATGATGCCTTCTTGGATCTACTTCGTTTTGACTCCATAAACAATGTAGTTCAGAGTGGGAGGACACAATAGATAGAGATTGGCAATAATGATGTGAATATAATGGGGAATATTTTGTTCCCCAAATCAGTGAGTAAAAATGGTGACTAAGACTGGAACATATGTGATGACTATAGCACATAAATGGGACGTACATGTGCCAAATGCCCTACGACAAGCCTCAACAGATGACAAACTCACCACTGTCCACAAAATCATAGTGTAACACACAGAAATACAAAACATATCAAAACCCCAAATGAAAAGGGCTGCCAAAGTCCATAGATGGCATTGACCTTGACATCACCACAGGATACCTTGGCCACAGACGTGTTCACAGTAGGTGTGGGGGATAAGTTTTCCTCAGCAATAGGGCAGACGCTTGGTAAGGAAAGAGAATGGGACAATGAGCATTGCACTCCTCAAGAAGGTGGCAAGACCAGCCCTGGCAATCACAGGGTTGGTGAGAATGGTGGCGTAGCATAAGGGGTACCAGATAGCTAAATAGCGGTCCACTACCATGAGCATGAGCATGCCAGACTCCATTGCTGTGAAGGTGTGCACAAAGAGCATCTGTACAAGGCAGGCCTTAAAATCAATCTCCTCGAGGTTGAACCAGGATATTCACAGCATGTTGGTATAGTGCTGGTGCACATACAGGTATCAGTTAATGAGAGCGGGGCCAGGGAGTAGTACATGGGCTGACGGAGGACCTCCTCATGACCAATGAGGTGAATGAGCCCAATATTCCCCACAAGAGCAATGATGTACATGAAAAAGAATGGGAAGGAAATCCAGATGTGTGCAGCTTCCAGCCCAGGGACAACATTCAAGATAAAGAATCCTGGGGTCAGGCTGGAACTATTGGCTCCAGACCTGACAAATGACAGGAGGAGAGAATGTTACACTCTTTAACATTAGCAACTTCCTAGACAAGAAAATTAATCAAATTAGTACAGGAAATAGAAACACAATGCCAAACAATTAAAAGGTGAGTTTTGTGACCTTTTTAGTGTGTATTAAATGTACAAAATAATGGGCCTCAGTATATTTTCATATAGGTACGTAATTTACTTTGTTTATATTCACATACACCTCTTCTGCACTTCCTCCTTCCTTGGTATCCTTCATCTTTCCAAATAGCTCCCCTTTTTTTTTATCAAGAAATTCTATTTAATGCCAGATAAAAATAATGAATTAAGTCATTCCAAGTATTCACAAATCACGCAAAAAACAAGCACACATCAATGAAAGATCTTGTGATAAATTCACATACTATCACACTTTCATATTAAATTTGAATTTATATTTCTACACCAAAAATATTTTCCCAATTCTGTATAAAAGTTTATGAAACATTAGCAGTTGGGAACAAAATATCAAGAATAAGAATAAACAACATCAAAAAATAAACTTTTAGCCCCTTCTTATAGCATATGCTTGACATGAAAAAAATAAGATTAAATTGTTTGCAGTCATTTTGTCTTGCTTCATGTTCTACATTTCTTACTGCATACAGTATGTGGTGTTGGTACCTTGTTTAACCACTTTATTCCTCAGTTTTCTCTATCTACAGTGGGATAATAATTGCACCACCCTTGGAAAGTTAGCAGGGTTATGCAAGAAGATAATTTTATATAACATGCTAAATGGTGTACAGTGCAGACTCAACACTCAATAATGACTGACTATGTTGTTACTACTGTTATTTTCATATTCTGTGTCAGTTTAGAGCATTCTGTGAGATCAAGTTACCTTCATTAATATATGTAAGCTCAAGTGGAGTCATTCTGTCTGCCTTAACTCAAGTGTCATTGTATCAAGGGTAGAAAGTAGTGTAAGATCATAAAGCCTCTAGTGTAACAGGAGATTGGGACATTCACTTTAAGAAATAAATGCTAGTTACTAAGGCATCTAAGAGATTAAAATATGTTCCTGTGTTTTACAGAGGAAAAAATATAAATGACTCTTCAAACCAGAATGAAATCCATGGAAATTTTATCTTTTAAATCCCAGCAAGTTACCAGCTAACAATAGAAAACTAAGCAAGTGGCCATTGGAAACTTTGCATAGAGAACTAGTTTCTGTGGAATGATACACTGGATGTCTCTTTCTTCTAAAGTATCCAGTGAACAGAGCCACAACACCAGAAGGAAAAAATGAGGATATTTAGAGAGGCATAAATTTTGGCTCTGTATAGCTTGCTTATAAATTAAAACTGATTAGTCATCAAAGAAAACCTCAGACTCTTCCAAGCATCTCATTAAATCACAGACAAACTCAAAGCCAGTTCTTCTTTCACTCTACTTGGTACACACACAACCTCACATTTCAAATTTAGGGATTCTCATGTACCTACTATTTCTCTAATCCTTTGTGATACTAAAACATAATTAAAAGAAGAAAAATTAGATAGCTAAGTGTCTGCTTTCTATACACATAATGAGAGCCTATTTTTACTGCATGCTCACTCTATGGTAAGCATGAGCACTCAAACTTCATGAATTAAATCTTAATTCCAAAATTAACTAGATCAATGGATCTTTACTTGCACAATTTTCAAAGCTCTTAAAGAAGAGTGAAAGTACCAAATATGCTAAAACATTATTCTTTTAATGGATATTTATTAATTGTCTTTAACATCCCTGATACCATTCTAGCTTCTGGGATTGCATTAACTAATCAAACATAAAATTCCTACCTGTCATGATGCTAATAGGTCAGTACAAGTTAATACCTGTACTCAAACCTAAACACCATGGATATATATTATTAAACTCATTTTGTAGATGAAGAAATGGAGATGCAGTGTAACTCAACTCACAAAAACTTGAAAGTGGTAGAGGCAAAGTTAGAATAAAAGTTCACTTTTAAGCTATGTGTTCATCTGTCTGTATCTTTTATTGTAACTTATTGATCCTAACACAGAGGAATAGTTGCATAAACTGAGCATATCTAGCTTAAACAAGTCATGAGGACACAAGAAGAAGCTAATTTCCAAGTTCAAGAAAGAAAAATTGTATTCTTAATTGTATCTTAGGGAAGAGAAAAAAATGCTGGAAGTTATAGAAAGTCAGTCTTTAGTGAAGGCACCTTTCAACACAGAGAAGCTATCTGTGAGACAATGAGATTCTTACACAGATGCTGTGTGGCACCTGACAGCTTAGAAGATTTTCATAGGAGGATTTCTGTAGAGAAATTTGTTCCAGCAAGACCTTTCAATATCTTCTAGGATTCAAGTCTTCCCACTTCTGCAGAAAGATCATTCCATTGGAAACAATTCTGAGTACAGTTACTCATTAGTTAAGGTAAAATTTTTATTCTTCTCCCATTGCAATACATACTTTTGCTATCTCCAATGAATTGTGAAGTAGTTTTCAATTCATTTCACAATTAGGTGATTTCCCTTCCCCCTTCTTATTCTCCAAATTAGTGATAATGTATTCTATTAGGAGCCAAGAAGAAATAATGAACCTTCCATCATTCATATCTCCAGCACTTGCATTCCTTGCACTAAAAGCATTTCATTTTCAAGAAAATATGAGTCTTTGGGAATCACCCAAACTCACCTCAGCGTTAGCAAAGACCAGACCAGCGTCTTGTCATAACTGAGAGTTATGACCATCAAGAGTCCTAAAACAATCACGTTCTGCCTCCACCTAACATTGCTGTGCCTTTTGAAAATCCTCAGCCTTGAGTATGTGCATCTGATTGGGTCTCTACAGTTCAGTGTCTCAGAGGCTCTAATTGTAAGGAGAAGGTCCTTTGGGACTTTTGTGACAATTTCTATATTTACTAGTTCTTTATGTGGAGTGATAGAGAAATAAATGGTATCAAATTTATGAGTATCTTCTTCTTATGGATTCTAACCATGACTTCTAATATTCACAATAATTATTGTTTTACACTTATATTTATCACAATATCAATCTCAACACACCTAACCACTTATATATATAAATACATATTTACATATAACCACAAACACACATGCATATGTAAACACATATTTTTATACACATAAATGCATATTTTATAAGGTTTCATGAAAGAAAAATAGAGAGTGACCACTATCTAGAGATTCAAATTTATGATACGAGCAAAATAAAAATATGTTAAGGCAAAAATAGTAGTTATTTTACACAAATAATTATTTTTGGTGGGACTGGGATTTGAACTCAGGGCTTCACACTTGCAAAGCTGATATCATAATTTGTTTTGAAATGCAGCAGAGCACTCACAACTCTCAAAGTGCTTTTGGACAACAATAACTTTAAAAACCCAAAACATTATGATTTTAGAACATTCAATTGTAAAATGCCACAATTAACCATTCTTTTGTTTATAAACATGTAGCATGTCTCCTGTTTTCCTTTTTTTGAACAGGCCTACATTTAATACAAAATTTGATTGCTTTATCTACTAAAAATCAAAATATCTTATAAATTACATCCTTGAAACAAAACTTACCTGTTGAAGAAGAGAGGAGGTACAGAAACTCATCAATAGATACATAAACACTCAACACATGCCAAAGTGACATACTTTCAATTTAGGTTAGTATATTATACAGTTGAAACAAGATATCAAAAATGAATTGAAAAATCCTGCAATGCAGATAATTCTGTCATGAGTGTTAAACCAGGAAAATGTTATAAATATGTCCTACAAAAATATAGACAATAATATTCATAGCAGCACCATTCAATGGAGCAACACTCCATTAAAGTGTTCCTCAAGAGTAAAATGAATGAATAAATTGAGTTATGTTCTAAACTGGAATAAGGCTGAGTTGGAAAAGGCCAGTGATTATACTACTTGGTGATGGAACAACTGGATCTACATTTGAGAGAAATAAATCTTTAGTCCAGAATCCTAGTAATGATGTCCATAAATAATTGCAAAATATCTTGTAAAATTGAAGATAGCGTGTACCATTTTTCCTACCAATTTTCCTGCCAAGCAATATGTACAAGAGTGTTTATAACATCTTAGTTTTTCTTTTCCCTTTATTTGTAATATAAAAAGATAAAAAAATAAGCAGTAATGAAATGAAGAATTTTAATAATCAGAACACGAAATTTTAAGATATAAAAATGAAAGGAAATATGTGCCAACATATGTAACTGACAAAGGAGTCTTATTCACAATAATGATGAAATCTCACAAATCAAACAGGGAGAAAATTAACTAGAGGCATGGGCAAATGTTTTGAGCTGTTACTTGAGAAAAAATATGAAAATAACTTAGAACTGAGTTCCATCTTCTTGGTCATCAGGGAAATACAAATTAAAAGCACGGATTTTTACAAAAAACAGGAGATATCAAATGTGAGGAATAGTATGGATGTCACTAGAATTCTTATACATGGTGAGAATTTAAATGGCCAAAAGTAGTTTGGAATACTCGTCATAAAATATACCAACGCTGAATTGAAAAATACTCTATGATCCAGATAGTCCATTCCTCAGTGTTAGACTGAGGAAATGTGGAAATATGTCCTCCAAAAAACTTACACGAGAATGTTCACAGCAGCATCATTCAAAGGAGCACACCAATGCTCCTCAAGATGAAAATGAATAAAAAATTGTTGTATATTTCCACACTGGAACTTTAGAAACGGAAGTATAACTACTGCCACTTTTAAAGCTCAGATCAAATCACATGGGTTTTTCTGAAGACTGGTGTTGCAGCAAATGAATTGACATTTCCTCTCCACTTCTCTTTTCTTCTCCCTCCTTCTTATTAGTGCATGTTGATTATACAAAGCAAGGGGTTTATTATTAGAGTCACACAGGCATATGATGTGTTTTGATCATCTTCCCTTCCACTACTCTTTCATATTCCTTCCCTCCTCCCACTTTGCCTTTTTGTCCTTCCCTTTACACACCCACACCAGTTCTTGTTTACGTTCATGTCCTTGTAACAGAAAACATGTGATAATTGTCTTTGTGAAGCTGGCTTATTTCACTTAACATGATGATCTCCAGTTCTATCCATTTTTCATGGAATTTTCTTTATCCATTCATCCATTAATATGGTGAAATTATGTTAGTAAAGACCTCAAGATCATAGAAAAGCAAGATCAAGTGAAACACAAAATTAGTAGAAGGAAAAAGTAAAGATCAGAGCTGAAATGAATGAACTAGAAACTAAAAGAACAATAGAAAAGACCAATGAAACTAAGAGTTGGTCTTTGAAAGGATAAGGAATCTCAGCAAACCCTTAGCTAAACTAACCAACAGAGACAAGACACAAAAATGATAAAATTAGAGGTGAAAAGACATTACAACAGATGCCACTGAAATCCAGAGGGTTGTTTAGTGATATTTTGAAAATTTATACTCCAATAAATTGGAGAAAATCTAGATTAAGTGGCTAAATTTTTGGACACATATAACCAGCAAAACTGAATAAGAGGGCACAAAAATCTGAAAAATCAATAACATGTGATGAGTTTGAAACAATAGTGGTAAACATAAAGTTTCCCAAACAGAGAAAAACCCAAGGCTGGATGGATTTACCACTGAATTATTCTCTGCACTTTCATCCCTTATCCTCTCCTTTCCTCTCCTATTTCTCTTTACCATTCCTTTCTTTCATTTCCCTTACATTTAGCTTGCTATGTTTCTTTTATATGTGGAATGATATCCTTTTTACCGTTTATTGCAGTTCACATATTTTTAGTGCTTACAGTAACAGTGTCTTCTGAAATGCTCTTTTGTTCTATGCAGAACTTTATTAAGACCTGCACACATGTATCAGGATTAAATTTGGTTTCCTTATTTTTATGGCTTTGAATACTGTTTATATTCCAGTCTTCATGTGTTTGATTTATTAATGCCAAGGATTTTTATGCAGACTTTCTATTCTCTAACATTACCTTCTCTAAACATTTTTACCTTGTTATCCTTTCCACTGCCTAATATATTAATGCCTCATGTTTGCCATCACCATTGCTAATTTAAAAGCATAACTTTTGGGGCTGGCAGAGTAGCTTAAGTGGTAGAGCACCTGCCTAAGCAGGTGTGAGGACCTGGTTCAATCCCCAGTACTGCCAAAAAAAGTAATGAAAAGCATACCTTCTTTTATTACTCCCTAATCTTAGACTTTAATTTTTATGTTATTCTCACTTTGCTTATTAAATTATCTTTTGTGCATTTGTCATGGCTTGGTATCATTCTGTTACCTTAGTTTATTCTGGCCAACCAAGTTATTTCTGCTATTGTTACTCTCATTTTTCATAGATCATAAGATTATATCAATTTTGAGAGACTAAATAGACCTTTTAGTCTGGCAGTAAGCATGTTACAAACCTGCTTGTTTTCTGCTATCTTTCTGCTTCTTTATCAGGACTTTTTATAAGCTTGATGTAAGTATTATTACTTGTGGAGATGATGTTTTCTCTCTGTTCATCATCAAAGACAGATCAATTCTAATATTTTTAAACAAATGTGGAGAATAAAACACCTTTTTTTTTATCCTTATCCCTCTCAATCACAGCAATAAAAGGCAGAGTAACATATGTGTTCTCGCATCATTTATCGGTTTCTAGCAAAGTTTGATCAGTGACTTCTTCTCAAGGATGCGTTCTTGTTTTAACATGTCTGCTTGTTCTCTTGCCTGCACACAGTAAGTGCAGTGTGCATTTCCCAGAAATCCTTATGTCAAGGTCATCCTATGAATAATGTACCCAATATAATAATTAATGAAGACTTAATGGATTAAATTTATTAGTATTCATCAACAGATGTTTATCCCTCTCTTTTGATACTGATTCCCATCTTAGTGTTTAATATTTTTACAATTTTCTTCAGTATTTGGAAGGTGGGAATACAGCTTATTGTATGGATGTGTAGGATTAAGTGAAATTTATAAAATAGGTTGTGCCATAAGTATTTTTATTCTTTTTTCACATTTAAATATTTTTATTAGCACATATTAGTTGCCCAAAGGGGATTCTGTGACATTTCTATATATGCTTACAATGTGCCTTGGTTATGTTTACCCCCACCGTCTTTCTCCCTCATCTCCATTCCCCTCTACCTAAATGATTCCAACAGGTTTCATTGTTCTATTTCATATAAGTATATAAAGTACATCAACCATATTCACCCTCCTCTAATCCTCCCATCTCCCACTAGTATCTACCTCCTAACAGGCCCTCTTTTATAATCCTATCTTTATTTTTAAGTCCATATTCATTGTTCAAAAGGGGTTCCTGATGACATTTCACCTGTGAATATACTGGACTTTAATCAGATTAACCCTTTTTATTACTGTTCCTTACACTTTCCACTTACCCCCTGTTATTCAACAGCTTTCATTGTGTTTTCTTATGCCATATTCCTTTATAGATGCTATGTATTTCAATATTGTTCACCCTCTATCATTCCTTTTTCCTCTCCCTCCTGTCTCTAGTCCCATCAAACTGTCCCACTGTTGCAAACATGATATGTATTTATCATGTTTGTAATAGTGTATGCATTTTTCTTTTGGATTTATCTTCTACATATGAGAGAAAACATGTGACCTTTGTCCTGCACATGGCTTATTTCATTTAACATGATGATCTCCAGTTTCATCCATTTATTTGCAAACAAAATAATTTAATTCTTCATTATACTCCATTGTATTATATATGCCACATTTTCTTAATCCATTCATCCATTATAGGGCATCTGGGCTGTTTCCATAACTTGGCTATTATGAATAGTGCTGCAATAAACATAGGTATGCAAGTGTCCAAGTGTCTTTATTGTACCCTGATTTACATTCCTTCAAGTATATGCCCAGGATTGTTATCCCTGGATATTATGGTTGCTCTATTTTAAGTTGTTTTTTATTTTCTGTGGTAGTCTTTATTATTTTTTAGTTATTGATAATGTAGCATGGCAGCAAGATTACATCAGTAACATAATATAATACTTTTTTAACATAATAAAAAAGTTTTTAAAATTAAAGACTTATACCTTACTATATTCTATTCAGAGTGTTCTCCCTTGCACTAAAGTACAACTGCAATGCCTCTGTGACCTCTCCCAGTAGATAGAAAAGCATTGCACTACACTAAAGGTTTACTTTATAAAAGTCAGCATCATTGCTAAGCTTCCCATAACTATGGTCCTACACAGTTAAATACTGTAAAACACTACTGGATTCTTATGAAATCCCAGTTTTGCATTGTTTCTACAGCTCTGTTTCAAATGCATCAGTTTTGGGAGAATGCTTGGATATCGCTACCACTCCCATGGTTTTATCCATAAATGCCAGCCACTTACAGACACTACACCTTCTAGGTTAGCAATGGCAAATTATTTTTTACAAGATAAAATGTGGTTATCTGTTGGCAGATTGTTTCAAGCATATTCTGTGGGACAACATTTCAGCTTCCAGGAAGTTCTTTTAAATGCCAGCACGCTTAAGTAAACTGAGAAAGGGGGGTAGCATAGATATATTCTCATTATAAACCTGCCCAAGAAAGGCATTTAGTGCCTTATTATTTCACTTAATAAAATAATATGAGTGAGTGTTAACTACTGATTTTAAAAGCAGAATAACTTTTTCTCTCATATAAATAATCCCTTTTACAGTTCGTTAGTGTTCAAAGTGCTTTTGTAGTTATGCTCCTGCTTTCCTCACACCAATCCTGTGAGGCAGTTAAAGTTTTATCATTCCAACACCAGAGACGGGGAACCTGTTGCATGATGTCCTTTTGTGACTTGTCTAGAGTTGCACAGTTCATTAGTGGAAGAACTTGAGCTTAAACTCTTCTATGGAGTCTGGAATGTACCACTGGACCACAATCCTTACTATAACACTATTCATTTTCCTACCAGCCATAACAGCTGCTCCATCTGGTTTTAGATTTATAGAAGTTTATGTAGTAGTTTATCGTCACAGTTACTTGCTAAAGGGAAAAAACATACACATCCATTTTATAGGTAAATAAAAGGCCCAAACTTTTAAGTTACACCTAGAGAGGTCAGGTTCACACATTTTCCCTCAGTTGTGTGTTACTGGCACATAATCAGACTAGATCTTCATTTTCAGAGAATTGGTCCCAATTCCTATGTATACCATTTTTATTCATTTATCTATTTTTATAACAAATGAAGATGATCTGAACTACCAAAGTATTCAGAATAATCATCATTCCTTTAAGCCTGTAAGACACCAGATGAAGCAATAAATATGATTTGCACAATTCCTTTCCCTCATATCATATTCATACATGAAGATGTTTTTAAAACAAAACCAGTTATTAACATGGTTATTTTAAGAACAATCCTCTGAAACTTTAAAAATCCTTGCACACACTTTATTTCTTATTGGAGAACTGAAGAGGAAAAATCATCATGAACGCTTACGAAAGCATTGGCATTTCAAAAATTACTTCAAAATCCTACTGGTTACTTTCTTTCACCTCTGTACTGCTTTCCTCAGTAGTTGTACTAATTTATATCCCCACCAACAGTGTACAAGTGTTCCTGTTTGTGTTCTTGATGATAGCCAATATAACAGGGGTGAGATGAAATATTAATGTAGTTTGGTTTACATTTTTTATGGTGAGGAAAGTTGAGCTCTTCTTCGTGTATTTAATGGCTATTTGTACTTCTTCCTTTGAAAATTAGCTAATTAGTTCAAGTGTCCATTTCTTCATTGGGTTGTTGATTCTTTGGGAGTCTAGTTTTTTAGCTCCCTATAAATTCTAGTTATTAGTTTCTTATTAGAAGTATAACTGGCAAAGATTTCTCCCCCAACCTGTGGGCTGTCTCTTAAGTCAAGTGACTGTTTCCTTTGCTATGAAATTTGATGCAGTACCATTTGCCATTCCTTTTTCTTAATTGTTGAGCTATTAGGCTTCAATTCAGGAAGTCATTCCCTATGCCTGTATACGCCAAAGATTCCACTATTCTATCCTGTAGTTGTTTCAAAATTTTAGGTATTACATTGAAGTCTTTGGTCCACTTTGAATTGATACTTGTTACAGTGTGAAAGACAGAGATCTAGTTTCAGTTTTCTCTTTGTGGACATCTAGATTTCTTAACACCATTTGTTGAAGCGGCTGCCTTTTCTTTGATGTACGTTTTGGATTACATTGACAAAATTTGGATGGCTGTAGCTGTATATCTAGGTCTTCTTTTCCATTAGTCTTTGTGTTTGTTTTTGTGTTATTACCAATCTGTTTTTTATTGCTATGGCTCTGTAGTATAGTTGGAAGTGAGGTATTGTGACACCACTAGCATTGCTCATTTGCTCAGAATTAATTTGGGTTAATTTTTCTATTTCTGGGAAGAACATTGTTAGAATTTTGATGGAGACTGCATTGAACATGTGGATTGCTTTTGCTAGTATGGCAATTTTCACAGTATTGATTTTTCTGATCCATGAGTATGGGAGATCTTTCCATCTTCTGATGTCTTCTTTTATTTCTTTCTTCATAGACTTATAGTTTTCATTGAAGAGGTCTTTTTAATTATTTTTAAGGATTTCTATATCTTTATTGAATTCCTGTATCATATCCTTCATTGTCTTCTTTATTTCATCCATCTGCTCATTTGAACTCTCTTTACTATTAGTTACATGTTTATTCAAGTCTTCTTTGAGTTCATTCACTAGTTTATGTTTCCTTTTGATCTCATTGATCATTCTTACTATTTTTTAATTCAATGATTGATATTTCTTCCTCTTCACTATTGTGTAAGCCCTTCATTGTGGAGTTGGATTTTGAGGGAGAGCTGTTGCCTTCTTGCTTTATGTTTCTACATTGATATTCTCACATCTGGGCTTGGTTTTGATTGAAGGTTCCAGTCCCCTGTGTCTCTTTTGTTGGGGATTTCTGAAAGATTATTTAGGACTGCATAGTAGCTGTGAGTTTTTGTGTGTTATCTTGACTCTAAATAGGAGGAGTTTCTCAGTAGTCAAATCTTTAGCTTCTGTTTTCAAGATGTTGGGTGCTATCCCCTGTTCCACACAGGGAGAGGAAGTTTGGCTGCCAAAGTTAACACAGTTCTAAGATGCAGCATTGAAATTACAGAAATCCCCAAAGAAGATTAATTACTGTTACCTTAACAGTGTCTTTAGATGTCAATTGGAGCAACAATGAATATTTGTGATCCTGGGAGACTGAAGGTAATAAGGGTAGTAATGGGTAACTCTAGTGAATAATAAGTGTATTGTTTTGATGTGGCAGAAAGAGGTGGCAGCTGAGATAATAGACGGATTAATAAAAAACAGACTGGGATAGGTAGAAAATATCTATGGATGTTAAAATGAGGGAAAGATGTGGAAGAAAAATTTGAATACATTGACAAACAAACATAAACACAACAAAGATACAAAAATAAACTTGCAATCTACTTATCCACTAAAGGTATTGATACAAAGGAGTATTATGGGCAGGTAAATAGATAAAGAAGAAAATATGAGCTAGAGATCATCTCTGGTTGTAGACAGGAAAGTATAAACTGGGGTGGGTGATAGGAAAGGGGAGGAGAAGAAATGATTTAAGATTAAATTCTAAATGTACATTTCAGGGCTGTCATATGATGACTACAGACAATAGGAAGGAGGGAAAGGCTGATCTAAAGGTAAAATAGGGGAAATATGAAAAATTACTCAGAAAAAGAAAAACAAACATAAAAAAACTATACATCTCAAACTTAACAAAAAACAACTTAACATAAAAATTCAAAATTTTGTAATACTCTTCTGAGCACATGTTTGTTTGGTTCTCCCCACTACACACACACAAGTGACCAAGACTTTCAATCCACTAAATGGCAGTTTAATTTGTTACCTGTCTCTGCAATAGTATCAGTTGACAGCCTGGTGTTTCTTTCTCAGTAGAGAAAGAAACACCAGGCTGTTCCTCCACAGGCTGGGAGGTGATAGTATTTGAAGCTCTAAGTATAATCTCTGGTAAAGGCTTCTGGAGTTTGGGCCCTCAACTTTCTAGTCGGAAACCATCTCTTCTTAACTTGTGGCTTTCCCCTCTCTCAAGCTCACCACTACTTATAGTCTGTTGCTATGTTCAGGATGCAGACTTTTATCAGATGTCTTCTCTGGTGGCAATCTCTGCAGTGGGATTGGAAGTGCAGTACAGCAGCATTAGAAACCTAATATGGCAAATCTCCCATAGTAGAGACCTTACACTGGGCCTGGTACTGTAGCTGCCACTGTTGCAAATGCCTATTCTGATATCTGTAAATGTTTTCCTTATGTTTTCCTATAGTAGTTTCCAAGTTTTGGGTTTTACATTAAGATCTTTGATCCATTTTGAATTCACTTTTATACAGGGTGAGAGATAGGCATCTAGTTTCAGTCTTCAACATGTGCATTTCTAGATTTTCCCAAAATCATTTGTTGAAGAGACTATCTTTTTTCCAACATATGTTTTTCACTCCTTTGTCAAAAATCAGATGGCTGTACCTGTGTGGGTGTATTTGTGCATGCATTTGTTCCTATTCCATTCGTCTGTCTGTTTTTGTATTAGTACTAGACTGTGTTTTGGTACTGTTGCTCTGTAGCATAATTTGAGGTCAGGTATTATGATACCTTCAGAATTGCTCTTTTTGCTGAGGATTGCTTTGTCTATTCAGGGTCTTTTTTTTGTTTGTTTGTTTTCAGATTGATTTTTTATTTCTATGATGAATGAGATTAGAATTTTAATGGAGAGTTCATCAAATCTGTGGCTTGCTTTCAGTAATGCAATCATTTTCACAATATTAATTCTGTCAATGCATGGATCTAGGTGGTCTTTTCATCTTCTAATGTCTTCAATTTTCTCCTTCAATATTTTGTAGCTTTAATTGTAGAAGTCTTTCATTCACGTCCTTAGTTAAGTATATTCTGAAGTATTTTTTCAGACTATTGTGAATGCAATAGATTTCCTGATTTCTTTCTCTGCCTGTTTATTGTTGGTATATAAAAAAGCTACTAATGTTTTATTATTTATTTTATATCCTGCTACTTTGCCAAAAGTGTTGATCAGATCTAAGTGTCATTTAGTGGCATCAAAGTACACAATAATATCATCTGGAAATAAGAATAATATAAATTCTTCCTTTTTATTTGTATCCATTTTAAAATTTCTCTTGACTTATTCCTCTGGCTAGGTATTCCAGCATTATATTTAATAAGAGTGGAGAGAGGGCACACCCTTGTTTCATTAATGATTTCAGGGGAAATGTTTTCAGTTTCTCCCCATTCAGTAATTTATTAACTATGGGTTTGTCATATGTGGCTTTATTACATTGAGATACATTCCTTCTATTTCTAGTTTCTTCAGGACTTTTATAATTAAGGAATGTTGAATTTTTTCAGATCTTTTTCTGCATCTATTGAAATTATTGTGGGATTTTTGTTCTTGAATATATTTACATGCTGTATTATATTTATTTATTTTCAAATGTTGATCCATCTCTGTGTCCCTGGAATAAAACTACCCTGATAATACTTCATGATTTTTTAAATAGGATAACACTATTTAAAACACAAATTCCATTATTTTAAATTGTCATATATTAAGCAGATTCTTAAAAGGATTATTTTAGTATTATTATGATTGAATAAGAGTTTGTTGTGTGGTTGTAAGTTTCTAGAAATCTGTCCATTTCCTCAAGATTTTCAAATTTATTAGAGTATGGGCTCTCAAAGTAATCTCTGATGATTTCCTGGATTTCCGTGGTATTTGTTGTTGTCTCCCCTTTTGCATTTCTGATTTTACTGATTTGGGTTTTTTCTCTCTTCATTGTAGTCAGGTTTGCCAGGGGTCTGCCAATCTTATTTATTTTTTCAAAGAACCAGCTTTTTGTTTCATTGATTCTTTGTATGATTTTTTTGGTTTCTATTTCATTGATTTCAGCCCTTATCTTAATTCTTTCTTTCCTTCTGCTTGTTTTGGGATTTGCTTATTCTTATTTTTCTAGGAGTTTGAGTTGTAGAATTAGGTGATTGATTTGAGATTTTTCTGTCCTTTTAATATATGCACTCATGGCTGTAAACTTTCCTCTTAGGACTGTTTTGCTGTGTCCCATAGGTTCTGGTAGGTCGTGTTTTCATTTTCATTAACTTCCATGAACGTTTTCATTTCGTCTTTTATTTCATCAATGACCCATTCGTCATTGAGCAATGTGTTGTTTAGTTTCCAATTCTTTACATGCTTTTTACTGTTGTTTTTGTTGTTGATTTCTAGTTTTAATGCATTGTGCTCAGATAGAATGCATGGGATTATTTCTATTTTTCTTATATTTGCTGAGGCTTGCTTTGTGCCCTAAGAGATGATCGATTTTTGAGAAGGTTCCATGGGCTGCCAAGAAGAATGTGTATTGTGCAGAAGTTGGATGAAATATTCTGTAGACATCAGCTAGGTCCATGTGATCTATGGTGTGGTTTAGTTCTAGAATTTCTTTGTTGATTTTTTGTTTGGATGACCTATCTATTGGTGATAGGGGAGTATTAAGGTCTCCCACTATCACTGTGTTGGAGTTTATATATGTTTTTAGGTCCTTCAGAGTATGTTTGATGAAATTGGGTGCATTGATGTTGGGTGCATATAGGTTGATAAATGTTATTTCCTTTTGGTGTATTTCCCCTTTCATTAGTATGGAATGTCCTCCTTTATCTCGTTTGATCAATGTAGGTTTGAAGTCTACTTTGTCCGAGATAAGTATTGCTGCTCCTGCTTGTTTTCAAGGACCATTGGCATGGTAAATCTTCTTCCAGCCTTTCACTTTCAGCCAGTGCTTATTTCTGCTGATGAGGTGGGTCTCCTGTAGATAGCAGATTGTTGGATCTTCCTTTTTAATCCATTTTGCCAGTCGGTGTCTTTTGATGGGGGAATTTAGTTCATTAACATTCAGTGTTAGTATGGTTAAGTACGTAGTGATCCCTGCCATGTAGCTGTCTTTGTTGATTAAGAGTTTGATTATGTGTATCTGAAATAATGTTATTCTTTACTTTCTTGCCTGTTCTTCTCCTGTGGTTTGGTATTGCCTGACCTTTCATGGCTTTGCTTTCATTATCTGTGTGCAGGATTCCTTGGAGAATCTTTTGTAATGGTGGCTTGGTGGTCGTATATTGTTTTAATTTCTGCTTATCATGGAAGATTTTTATTGCTCCATCTATTTTGAATGATAGTACTGTTGGGTACAGTATTCTAGGATTGAAGTGGTTGGACTTGGAACACATGATAGGGGAGAGCACATTTCAGTGATATAGAAATAGGTAGAAAACCCAAAACATGAAAGTGTTTGATGTCCCTACTCCGGAGGAACTAATATAGAAACCTTAAAGCAACAGAGGTTATCATGAGAAGGGTATCAGTAACCAGAGTAAAGATCAATTAAAGATGAATCAACATGGATCATAACACTTGTACACAAAAGCAATGCTAGGAATATTTTTGTATAGCTATCCTCAACTCAACTAACAGAAACACTTTGTCTTCCTTATTAGGCTTGTCTCTTTTCTTCAACAAAACTAGTGATAAAGGCAGAACACAACCTGCCTGGATCTGAGAGGGAAAGGGATGAGAGGGTAAGGGAGGGGGGAAAGGGGGAGAAATGACCCAAATAATGTATGCACATGTGAATAAAAAATAATAATAATAATAAAGAGTTTATTGTGTATTTACAAACTTCTCTAGGCATTTCATATTTTTGAAATCTATGGTTTTTTTATTTTACTAGAAACAGTAGAGAAAATTTATACACATAAACAACAATTTTATCACATTCCCCAATTCCGTTGAGCCATATATATATACATCTCATAATTTATCATTATTTATATATCACATCATTTTAACAATTTAAAGTGTAGAGTTGAGTGGAATTCAATATATGAATAATGCTCTAAATAGTCATATATTTATATATTTTAAATATATAAAATATTCCCTGATAACAAAGACATTGTTTCCTACTTGTATGGAATTCCCTTTTTTGAATGCTCATAACAGTACTTTTATACAGTAAGCAGCCTTTGGTGCCTAGCTTTCTTCATTAAGTACAATGTCCTCAAAGTTCCCAGGTTTTGGAGCATGTACCAGTAATCCATCACATTTAGGGTTTTATTGAGAATTATTATTTTATTTCTATTTACTTTTACTATACAAAACAGAAATTCAATATTTGTTAAATGTTGCATTCCCTTTTAACTACTTAACCAGGTAGAACTTTTCTAAAAATAAAGTTTATTTTGTATTTTGAGGTTCATAACATGATGGTAGGGAACACATATAGGCAGCAAAACAAGTACCATAGTGAAGGTGATCCCTACTATCTCACAGCTGCTTCCTAGATTGAATAATTATCCCTTTTACAGATAAGCTTCATCTTATTTATTGAGCAGCTTAAGGGGATGTAGGTTGCTTCTTCTGTTTAACAAATAATGCAACTATAGACATTAATTACTAGTTTTGTTCTAATATTTGTTTTAAATTAGCTAGATATATGGTAATTGTGTTAAACTCAATGAGCAACTGTTGAATTTATTTCCATAGTAGGTTAAGCATTTCATATCCCAACAGTAATACATCAGGATTCTAATGTACTTATATACCTATAATACTTGTTAATACTTAAATTCCCATTATTTTTAAAATTATTTATGTTCAAATTAGATGTAATGATGTTATTGTGATTTTGATTAGATTTTACCTAATAACTACTATTTTCAGTTACTTCTTGGTGATTAGCATATCTTCTAAGAGAAATACATATTCACATTTCTTTGTGCAGTTGCAAAGGTGTGACATCTAATCAAGCAAATAGTATATCTGTAGATATAACTCCTGCTTTATAAGTAATTACATAAATTTGAAAAGTTTAAAACTGCATAAGGTGAATTTCTGCTCTAACTACATCTATTCAATATTGTCTGGAAGGTCAAGCCATGGAAATAGTTCAAGTCATGGGCATAGACATTAGGTTAATTGTATGCATATTTCCCTTGGATGTTTTGAGATGAATAGCTTCATTATGTTATTCTTTGTAATGAAGATTTTTACTTGACACCCAGAGATTTCTAAGTCACTTGCACCTTTTTTGTTCTGAAGATTCAGCTACTGACATTGTTCCTTATGCTAAGAAAACCTTATGCATAATAAACCGAGCATAGTGTCCCCATTACTTACTCTTCACTATTTACTATCATTGAAGAGTGTAATAAATAAATACATGGGGAATATAAACATGGGCATTTTTCCATGTAGTTTCCCTTGATGTCTAGCCTAAGCACCTTATATAAGCCATGCCAGAGTTCTTTATTCTTGAGTGCATACACCATGGGGTTGAGAGCAGTGGGAATAATATTGCTTAGCACATTGAGTAGAACTGGGATAAGTGGAACTTTCATTCTTGCAATGTGAGTGATGGAAACAGCATGAGGATTGTGTAGAAGAAAATGATTAGGATCAGATGAGAAGTACAGGTGCCTAAGGCCTTGGATGCAGCTTCTACTGAGTTCAACTTCATCACGGACTGAAGGACCAGAACATATGATAAAATAGTCAAACCCAGATCAGCTCCCATAACTGCCCAACCCACAATTCGCTGGTTGATCCTGTTTATTTTCCTGTCATCACAAGCTAAGCTAGTGACTCCAAGGTTAGAGCAAAGACAGTGCTCTATTTGATTCCAGGATCTCTGAGCAACCAACACAGGCACTGAAACTGGGCCCAAGAATATTTCTGAATGTCATGCACACAGTTGATTTGACCACAAATTCAGTAATTATTGATGGATATTGCAGTGGTTTGCAAATGTTTACAAACCTATCGATAGCCATGCAAACGAAGATACCTGACTCCATAGCCACAAACCAATGGATGGCAAACATCTGGGCAAAGCACTCAGGGACACTGATGGCCTTAGCATTGAACCACAAGATGGCCAAAATCAGGCATGATAGTGGTAGCCAGTCCCATGTCCACCACAGCCAGGATACCCAGAAAATGGTACATAGGCTGGTGCAGTGCTGCCTCTCTGTTGATAATGGTCAGGATTAGGATGTTGGCAATGAGACAAAAGTTAGAGCATAGCCAGGGGCAGGGAGAGCCAGTGCTGCCAGCTGTGAATGCCTGGGAATCCCATCAGAATGAACTCAGAGACCTGGAACTCAGAGCTGTTGGAATCTCTGAGAAACTGGAACATCCTTCACTAAGAGGATGTTACCACTCTTAAATTATCACTTGACATTATTAAAAGAGAATTTACCCAACTACCCAACATCAGGCTATTAAGAGTGATTCAGCATTATTCTTAGCTTGTCACTCATTTAAATCAGACATGAAACAGGAAATCTGGTAGATGGTACATTTTCTTTATTAACACAGTAAATCATCCCTAAAATTCAATATTTCAGGCTATATTTTCTACCATTTCACAAATGAGGACTTAGATATAACAGAAGATGAGGACCTTATTCACCATCTTCCATGCAGTAGGTCATAAAAGAATAGGATGAAAGTGATCTGATATTAATATCTGATTCATATTTTGGGCTTTTCTGATCAGTTGGATGCTTCAGAGATCTAATATTCATGTTAAGTAGAGGCTTTGAAGTGTAGAGACTTCTTATGTAAGATGGTAGATTATTAGTATATATATAAAGGAAATCTTTATTCATATACTTGAGTTTTTAATAATAGTGATATATTTTTAAAAATTTTTATTAAGTATATGAGGCAGACCCATTTTAAGGAAGCTAATGTACAAAATGTTAGTCACCTTCCTAAAGTCCAGGAACAATAAAAAGCATACTATAGATTCAGTATCCCCATGCTGTTTATATTCCATTGATTGTTTTAAATATCTTACCCGAACTTGGTCCTAGTTTTTGGTTCTTATAAAAGTCTAAACAAGCATGCTCTAATGAATGAATAGATAAGACATGCAAAAACTTATGCATTTGTAAAACTGTTTTGCCAAGTGAACACTAGTATCAACAGTCATGTCTAAGACACATCCTTAATATAATCACTCACCATATTTTGATATAAAAACTAAAAACAGATGCATACTATCTGTTCTTACCAAGTATGTGCTATTTTTTTGTCTTTCAAAATTACAATATTAAACACAAAAATTTGAAATATATCAGTTTTTACAATATTATGTGTTAAAATGAAAGAAAGTAAAGAAGAGGCAGTTCCGATGTAGACCTGGTGAGTAAATTCATCTTAACCCAAGGAAAGGCCTGAATTTTCTTTAGAATGAGTCAAGGCATTTAATGAAAATATTTATTTAGAGAATCATTTATTTCCCATTAAATATATTCTTTCAAGAATGTCTGTATTTTAATCAGACATCTTTTACTTCTAATTTAGACTTAAAACAGCCTGCAGAAATCTCCACCAAGACAGCAGCTGAATGAGCATCAATTGTGAGGATTTACTTAGGGTGTGCTTGTCTGTCTTCTCTGCTTTATTGTAGACATTCTTAATTACCACGGTTTATACATCATTCACATGCACTGTTAATTATTTCAAAAAGGAATTCACCAGTATACATATTGTAGGAATAAAGGGCCACATGCCAGTAATCTAGGACTTGAGTAACAGAAGTTTACTGAAAATCTCACACTTAAGTATGAAAGTGGGATTCAGTCCTCCATCTTTTATAGGGCTCTGTCTTTGTCCAAGTCAGGCATAATATTTATGAATCCATAGTATTTGTTAAAATGTATTCTTACAATAAATTTCCAAACATCATAAGAGGATATTTCACATTGTTTAGCATGGCAAACAAATCAAAAATATCACATTCCTCCTTGTTTACTTTTCCTATCTACTTCATTTTTCACTGACAAATGACAGATTAGATACTGCAAAAGGAATTTTTGCAAGAGCAAAGTATGTAGAATGAACATTTTTAAAATAGTGCTAATCAAAGATCTCTTCTTGTGTCATAATATAACAGCCATACAGGAGTAGATAGACATGGTGAGTAGGCCACATTTAGAGGCAAACAGGAACACGAAGGCAGGTAGCTGCTTATTTCTTATTTGCATCACAGTGGCACTTTTAGCTTTGTGCTTTTAAGTATTTCCTTGTATACTAAAATTGTTATCAAGTATACTTTGATCAATTTTCCCCCAAGTAACTCTTTCCTTAACCCCTTTCCCTCCTCTGCCTTTTCAAAAACAATTTGAATGTGTTTCATTATAATATTTTCATATCTTCATAAAGTGCACTTTGATAATTTTTACCCCATCATCCCCTTCTAACTTTTCAGACTCCCATCTCTTTGCCTCTACCCTCAAATAGTTCATGTCATTTTCTTTTATCTAGATTTTTGAATGTAAGAAAAATATGTAAAATTAGCTTTCTGAATACGGTTTATTTCACTTAACATGATGATCTCCAGTTCCATACATTTTCTTGCATATGACATGGTTTCGTTTTTCTTTTTTTTTCATTTTTCTTTTATTATTCATATGTGCATACAAGGCTTGGTTCATTTCTCCCCCCTGCCCCCACCCCCTCCCTTACCACCCACTCCACCCCCTCCCGCTCCCCCCCCAATACCCAGCAGAAACTATTTTGCCCTTATCTCTAATTTTGTTGTAGAGAGAGTGTAAGCAATAATAGGAAGGAACAAGGGGTTTTGCTGGTTGAGATAAGGATAGCTATACAGGGCATTGACTCACATTGATTTCCTGTGTGTGGGTGTTACCTTCTAGGTTAATTCTTTTTGATCTAACCTTTTCTCTAGTTCCTGGTCCCCTTTTCCTATTGGCCTCAGTTGCTTTAAGGTATCTGCTTTAGTTTCTCTGCATTAAGGGCAACAAATGCTAACTAGTTTTTTAGGTGTCTTACCTATCCTCACCCCTCCCTTGTGTGCTCTTGCTTTTATCATGTGCTCATAGTCCAATCCCATTGTTGTGTTTGCCCTTGATCTAATGTCCACATATGAGGGAGAACATACTAAATCTACTGTGAAATTTATATGGAAACACAAGAGGCCACGAATAGCCAAGGCAATACTTAGTCAAAAGAACAATGCAGGAGGTATCACAATACCTGACTTCAAACTATATTACAAAGCAATAACAATAAAAACAGCATGGTACTGGCACAAAAACAGACATGAAGACCAGTGGAACAGAATAGAGGATCCAGATATGAAGCCACACAACTATGAGCAACTTATCTTTGACAAAGGAGCTAAAAATATACGATGGAGAAATAGCAGCCTCTTCGTTTTTCTTTATTGCTAGATAATATTCTGTGGGGTATATATAACACATTTTTCTCTATTAATCTGTTGGTGAACATGTAGGCTGATTCATTATTTTTTGAAGACAGAAATTCTAACATTCTGACTGTTATGAGATGGAATCTCAGTGTTACTTTGATTTGCATTTCATTTATGGGTAAGTATTGAGAATTTCTTCATTAATATATTGGCCATTTATACTTCTTTTGAGAACTGCCCATTCAATTAATCTGCTCATTTACTGATTGGATTATATTCTGTCATTTAATTTTTTGGGGGCTTTTAAATTTTCTGGATATAAATCCCTTGTCAGATGGATAGTTGGAAAAGATTTTCTCCCATTCTGTAGTCTGTTTCTTCACTCTGATAATTGTTTTTTTGTAATATTATATATAAATTTGTCATATATTTCCTTTATTTTATGAGGTTTAGTGCTAGTTTCTTCCTAGACTTAATCATGAAGTTGTGTTGAATATTGTCAAATGCTTTTTCTGCATCTATTGAAATAATTATTTATTTTTCCTTAATTCTATTTATGTAATGTATTAAATTTATTCATATTTGTATGTTGTACTCTCTTGGATTCTGAGAATGAAACCAACTTAATCATAGTTTATGGTTTTTTCAATATATTCTTGAAATAGAATCACTGTTGTATTGATGATTTGTATCGGTGTTCATCAATGAAATTGGTCATCATTTTCTATTGTTGCTGTGTCTTTTCAGTTTTTGGTGTCAGGGTAATCCTGGCTGTATAGATTGAGATTGGGAACATGACTTCCCTTTTATTTTATGTCATATTTTAGGAGTATTGGTATTATTTCTTCATTAAAGGGCTGGTAGAATTTAGCAGTGAATCCATTCAGTACCGGGCTTTTCTTAATTGGGAGATCTTTGTTTCTGATTCAATATCATTGCTCATTATAAATCTGTTTAAGTTTTTTACATACTCTTAGCTCAACATTGCTTGGTCATATGTGTCTAGGAATTTATCCAGTACATCTAGACTTTCCTATTTGTTGGAATTTAAAATTTCAAAATATTTCTTGATGATCCTCAGGATACCAGTGGTGTCTCTTTCATTGATTTTTTGTATTGTTTTTTTAGTGTCCATTCATTAATTCCTGTTCTAACATATATTATTTCTTTCCTTTTGCTAATCTAGGGATTGCCTTATTATTTTTCTAAGAACTTGAGGTTCATTCATTAGTTTATTTATTTGGGATCCAAAGGTCTGGTAAGTGTGTTTTTTATTTCATTTTATTCTAGGAATTTTTTAATTTCCTCCTTGATTTCTTTGATGACCAGATGATTTTGAAATGTGGTTTTTTTTTAAATCTCCATGTATTTATACAGTTTTTTCAGTTTCTCTTGCTATTGATTTCTAAGTGATCTGTCAAGATACAGGATGTTATTTCAACTTTCTTCACATTTGCTAAAACTTTCTTTATGACCTAAAATGTGGTCTCATTTTGAAAAAGTTCTGTAGGCTGCAGAGAAGAATGTGTATTGGCAGGTATTTGATGGACTACTCTGTAAATGCTTGTTAAGTCCATTTGATCCATAGTGCAGTATAATATATGATTTCATTATTAATTTTTTTTGCATGGTTAATCCATCATTGATGAAATATGGTCTTGAAGTGACCTAATATTATTCTATCTGGACTTATGTCAGTAGTGTTTATTTTATGTAATTTGGTACACCAAAGTTCATGGATATATGCTTATAATAGTTATATCATCTTAACGGATTATTCCCTTTATTCATATGTAGTAACCTTCTTTGTCTCTCCTGACAAATTTTGTTTTATATTTTTTTTGTCATATATGAGTATACCACTTGCTTTTGACTTTGCTTGCTTCATTTATCGTTTTATATCCTTTCACTTTGAGCAAGTATGTTTCTCTAGCTATAAGGTGTATTTCTTTTACAGACAAGTAGTTGAATCTTTTATTTATTCATTTATCTACTTATTTATGTAGTTTGAAGTACTGGGAATTAAATCCACAGCTTAATGTATTCCAGGGAAGTGCTGTACCACATAAGCCATGTATCCAGTCTTGTTGTTTTTAGATTATTTTTCAGAGAGGGTCTTGCTAATTTTACCCAGGCTTGCCTCCAGCACAATCCTCCTGTCTCTACCTCCCAAGTAGCTGGGGTTATGAGCACATGCCTCCATGCTGGCTTGGATCTTATTTTTTAACACAATCAGCTGATTTGTGCCTTTGGTTACTGAGTAAGACTGTTTACACTTAGTGTTATTTTTGAGAGATATTTTCCAATTTCTGTGATTTTTTTGGTTGGCTTGAATACTGCTTGTTTTTTCTTTTGCCTTTGTTCAACTTAGGAATTTGCAGGTTTTCTAATTTGAAAATGTTTGATTCTTTATTTAATTTCATGTCTTCATTTATTATTCATGAAATTTAGTCTTTCTTGAGCTGTTCTGTTTGTGACTGCCTTTCTTCTTTCTTTATATATAGTATTCTTTTCCATATATTCCGCAATGCTGGTTTAATGGTCATAAATTTATTTTATGCTTATCTTGGAAAGTCTATTTCTCTATCAATTTTGGAAGATACTTTTGCTGAATATACTAATCTTGGTTGGCAGTTACTCTTTTTCAGAGCCTGAAATATATTTCTTTTCAAAATTTCCTATCATTTGTATTTCTTCTGAAATGTCTGATGTATATGCATTTGTAAGTAAGGTAGCATTCTCTCCCATGTATTCTACCCTTTTTTTGTTCTCTAGTCTTAGCATGTTAGCTGCAATGTGATATGGAGGAATCTTTTCTGATCATGTCTGTTTCAGGTTCTAAGTGTCTCCTGTACTTGGATGCCCATCTCTTGCCCACTATTAGGTAAATTCTGTGCTATGATGTCATTGAATAGGTTTTCTTTCTATGCCTTTACTCTAGATCTCATCTCCTTCTTCTACCCCACAGATACTGAAGTTTGGTCACTTGATCACGTCCCAGAGTTCTTATTGGTTTGGTCTTGCCTATTCATTTTTACTGCAATCGGAGTATAATATTTCTTCTATATTATCTTCATTCCTAATATTCCTTCTTCTTCTTGATCCAGTTTCCTGATGATGCTCCCTATTGTGTTTTTTCTTTTATCAAACTTTTAATTTCCAACATTTCTGGATTTTTTTCCAGAATCTCAATTTCTTTGTGTAATTCTTCATCCTTGTTGCTGAATTTCTTGTCCTTGTCTTGACCTGATTTCCTTATTTCATTTATCCACTTATTTGAATCCTCTTTAAGGTCATCAATCATTTCTTGTTTGACATTTTAGCCATTTTAGTATCATTAGATTTGTTTATTGACTTGTTAAGAGCATTTGGAGGATTCATATCTTACTTTTTCATATTTCTTATGTTTCTAAGATGTGGTGTGCCTATCTATTAAGTTGGATATTTCTTTCACTACCACTCAGAGGACATAGTAAACATAATAACAAAATCAAAAATTCAGAAGCCAACCAGACATTTACATGCAGTTAAAAATTATAAACATTAACTACTCTCCTGATGTTTATAAAGAGGGAACTAGGAACTTTAAAAAACTTTTTTAAAAAACTTAAAGCAATAGGCAATAATAACTTTTTGTAAAAGCAAGAATGGAGAAAGGAAAGGGGAATCAGCAAGACAAGAAAAATATGAGATGAAGGCAATAGAAATAAAAGTAACAGAGAACACACTAAAATTTTTATAGACAAAGTCAAAACAGAAAAGAAGATTTTTAAAAACCCAATTCAATAACAAGTACATAAAAGGAAAAGAAAGAAAGAAGAAAAATAACACTAGTCAATATTTCTTCCTTGTTGAGGAGAAGGTTGGGTTCCCCTCCATTTTCCCTAAAAGCAGTTTTGTTTAATCAGTCCAAGCAGACTGCCAGAGAGGGTCATTTGTTTTAAGGGTATAGTTCAGTGGTGGCTGAGCACCCATGCAATAAGCACAAGTTCCCATTGCAATCCCCAGCACTGCAGGAAAACAGAAAATACTGTTTGCAAGTCGGGTGTGTTTATTCTCCTAGCTCCTTGCAACTGGAAATGATTGCTAGCCTCTCAGCTGGCTCTCTCCAAGTTTATTCCCTAATCCTGACAACTCCTGGCTTGCTCCCAAATTAACTTGAAGTTTGCTAGGATCACACTGTTATCCAATTTGCTCCAGACTCAATTCCGCATGATTCCCACTTTGCTCAGTCTCAGAATGACTCTCCACTCACTCCACCCTCCAATCCCAAGATCTCCACTTTCCGAGGGCATTTGACAAGTCCCAACTGTTCTTTCACTCCACTTCATACGCAGTGGCTAACAGTAGTTCCAGCAATCCCTACCAGAGCAGCAGCTATGGTTGCAGATTGCTTTTTCCACTCATTTTTGTGTCTGTGAATTTGAGTTCCAGTCACATCTACCTTCCTTGGTTCACAGAGATTATCTGGATGTATATTTTCTTAAACAATCAAGGGGCGAGGATTAGGGAGGGACAGGGTTATAAAATAGGAACTGAGGGGTTTTTCTTTAAAACCTCTTCTGAGATGACTCCCAGTGAGTGATTTGGGAAGTGCCAAGGGTCTCTTCTCTGGGATCTGCTTGCTGCACAAGATGCTGATCTACTGCTTTAATTTCCTTTTTTCCAGAGTGCCAGCTGTTTGTACACTGCTTGTACATGTTTGGTGTTACCTGAGGAGGATTTCCTTTCCTCTTTTGCTTGAATCCCTGCTGGAGGAAGTCTTCCCCTTCCCTAACGTTTTGATTAGAACTTTTTCTTAGGGATATTTTTTGGCTCTTTTGTAAATGAAAGCTTAATATTTCTGGATTTTCCTTGTTCTTTAATTATCTACTGTATATGATCTCCTTCCCTGACCTTTCCAAGCCACCAGGCTCTCTGTACATCTACATTCTTGGGGTTTTCTTTGAGATGCATGGAGATGTGAAAAAATTATAAGTGTCTCTACTTTCATACCTCTAGAGCTGTTTTTTCTGTTTGAGTCCTTATAGAACAGAACTCTAAGCATTTATATATGAATGGTTTCATCACACACACACACACACACACACACACACACACATTAAAATGTTCCTTTATTCATTTATGATTTCTTGTGTCCATTTGAATAATATTACTACTTTACTTACCTAAAGCCAGGCTAGTAACAATGAACAAAGTGTTAGATAATATAAAGCTGGTTTTCAAGAAAAAATTTTTTAAGTAAGATGGATTATGTCATTATAGAAGCTCAGAAAAGTTCAGGTATATTATACATAAAAATCAAGTTAACAATGATGAAATGTCCAAATTTTGACATAGTAAAGTGTTGTCAAAAACTAAAATAAAAGTATAATGAATGGTGTCACTTTCATATACCTTTAAGTGGAAAAAATAATTCCTGCATATTTTCATTGATTATAAAAATAAAAATGAGGTTGGAGAGAGAAAAGTAAATTGTTAAGTTCCTTGATATAGAGGTAACTTATGCTACTGTATTTAATATAGAATTGCTGTGTGTTTCTGGAAAACATATGGATAACAATTTTAAGACATAAATTCCTTTATTTTCACTTGTTTTATATTATGCAGAATCATAAAAATACAAAATAGTATTTTCATGGTCAACTAAAAGTACATTGTGCATTTATACACTTCTTTATCATTTGCTTACTCTTTGAGATTTTTTTCTTTTTCAGTAAAAAGTACATCAAATATCTACATAGAGAACAATTTTAGCACATTTTCCCACCATTTTATTGAAATAAAATGGCACACCATAAAGTTCATCATTTTAACAATTTTAAAATGTACAGTTGAGTGGTTTTCTGTATATTCAGATTGTTGTGCAAACATCACCACTACAAAATTCCTGAATATTTCAAAGGAATGACTTAGAAGAAACTGCATAACCACTTAGTCGATTTCTCCTTATTGCCTTCATCCATGGTAATGAACAACTTGATTTATGCTTTGATCTATTTTGAATATCCACAGAAGTGGTTTTATACCATAAGTAGTCTTTTATTTCAGGCATTCTACATTGAGTTTAATGTTTTCAAAGTTAATTTGTGTTGTAATGTATGCCAATACTTGGTCACTTTTGTTCATTTTTTTTTTTTTGAGATCAACTCTTCTATTTACCTCAACTTTTGTCACTGTACAAAAATTGAATTTAATAATTAAAAATTTAGCATTCCTATAACTCCTTAAGTTAGTATAACTTTCTAAAACTAAAGTGTATTTTGTATATGGAGACTTAAAATGTGATGTTGTGGTGTACACATACACAGTAAAATAATTACTGTAGGGAAAGTGATCCCTAATTATCTTTTTATTGAATAATTATCCTATGTATAGATAAGCTTCATTCAGCATCTTTGGATATATGGCTTGTATCTACTGTAGATAATCTACTGTAGTAGATTAACAATGCTACTATAAGTATTCATATTTACAATACTGTCCTAACATTTGTGTTCATGTATCTCAGCTTATGGTACTGGAGTTTAACTCAATGAGTAATTGTTTAACGGTTTTTTCAAACTTGCTTTACTTTATTACATCTCAAAAGCAATGATTCAGCGTTACGATGTTTCTATATACATGCAACACAACACATGATTATCTTTGTAAAAAATTAGAGCCAAAGTAGAAGATGCAGTAACTTGTTATTTTGCTTTGATTGGAATTTGCCAAATAACTAATATTGTCAGTTATAACTTGGTGATTTGAGTATCTTCTTAGAGAAATTCATATTCAAATTCTTTGCTCATGTAAAACATGGCATTTAATATAGCAAATATCAAAACTGCAGCTATAACTGTACCTATCAGTAATTACATAAAATATAATGAACTAACTCTAATTTAAAAGCAGATATTTTTGAATGTCTGCTGTGAATACATCTATACATCTATTCAGTATTTTCTGGAAGTTCAGGTCATGAAAAGAAGGTAACATAGGAAAGTGTATATTCTACAAGTCTTACCTTTGCTTTCCTTGAGGCAAGCAGCATAAATATGTCACTCTTTGTGATGGAGATTATTTCCTGCAGACCCAGAGATTACAAACTATTAATTCTAACCTTTTTGTTCTGAAATTTTGTTGTTGACCTTGACTGCTTATGCTAATGAAAACCTGTCATGGTTCCTTCCTTATTATATACGTGTCACCATTTGAAATTATTAGAGAATGTAATAGACAAATGTGGAGAAAATTAAAAATGAGTATTAATTCCACATTATTTTCTCTTGACGTCCAGCCTAAGCACCTTGAATAAGCTCCACCTGAGCTCCTTATTTTTAGGTCCATATACCACAGAGTTGAAGGCAGAGAGAATAAGTGCTTAGCACATTGATGAGGACTGGGATAAGTGGAAATTTTATTCCTGCACTGTGGGAGATGGAAATGACAACGGTAAAGAAGAGGATTATGATGAGATATGAAGTATAGGTAATTAAGACCTTGAATGCAGCTTTTACTGAGTTCAGCTTAGCATAGACTTAAGGATGAGCACATATGATAGATTAATTAAGCCCAGATCAATTCTCATGATTGTCCAATCCACAATTAGTTGGTTGATGCTATTGATTTTCCTTCATCACAGGGTTTATCAATCTTCTTTATCTTTTTGAAGAATGAACATTTTTGTTTCGCTGATTCTTTGTATACTTTTTTTAGTCTCAATTGTATTGATCTCAGCTATAATTTTTATTATGTATCTCCATCAGCTAAATTTGGCTTTATTTAACTTTTTCTTGTGTCTATAAAAGCTTAATGTGCATCATTAGGTTATTTATTTGAGATATCTCTGCTTTAAAAAATTTAGACATATATTTTTTTTCCAGCACTGTCTTTGCTGGGGAAACCTATGCATCCCATAGGTTCTGATAGATTATTAGATTCAAGGAACTTTTTCATTTCTCCCCTTGTTTCTTGAATGATCTACTAATTATTCATAATGTGCTGTTCAGTCTCCCTGTTTTTGAATATTTTCTATAGTTTCTATTGTTGTCAAGTTCTAGCTTTATTCCATTGTGAATACATGATGCAGAAAGTTATTTCAGTTTTCCTATACTTGTTAAGACTTGCTTTGTGTCCTAGCATATGATATATTTTGGAGAAAATTCATTCCATGGGCTGCTAAGAAGAAAGTGTATTGTGCTGCTGCTGGATAAAATACTCTGCAAATGTCTGTGAAGTCCACTTGGTCTATTGTGTCTATTAATTCTGATGTTTCCATACTGATTGTTCTGTCTGGATAACTTATCTATTGGTGACAGTGGGGTATAGAAGTCTCCAACTATCATTATGTTGGGGTCTATTGGTGTTTTTAAGTACAGAATTTTTTTAATGTAGTTGGGTGCACCAAAGTTTGGAATATATAAGAACTGTTATTTCCTCTTGTTGAATTGTCCCTTTATTAATATGAAGTGACCTCCATTGAGTCTTCTAACTAATTTTAGTTCAAAGTCTGCTTTGTCAGATATGACTACAGCTACTCCTGCCTGTTTGCAGAGTTGTTTTGCTTGGAAGATCTTTGTCCACCTTTTCACTCTAAGCCAATGTTTGTTTTTGTCGGCCATATGTATTTCTTCTAGGCAAAAAATGGTCAGACCTTGCTTCAAATCCAACTTGCTATTCTATGTCTTTTGTTTGCAGAATGGAGGCCATTAACAGTAAGAGATAATACTGAGAGGCATGTAGTATTTCCAGGCATTTTTTTATGTTTACTTTTCTATTTGTTGTTTGCCAATCTACTCAGTTAGTGGAATTTATTCTTTCTTGCATTCTCCTGGCTAAGTTTAACTTTATCTGTGTGCAAAATTCTTTTAAGTATTTTCTGCAGTGCTGGTTTGGTGGTCATGCATTCCTTTAGCTTTTGCCCATTGTAGAAGTTTTTCATTTCTCCTTCAATTACAAAGTATAGTTTTCCCAAATAGACAAGTTTAGATTGTCAGTTGTTTTCTTTTAGGGCTTGAAATATGTATTTCCATGGCCTCCTTGTGTTTAGAGTTTATGTTGGGAAATCTGCTGTTATTCTGATGAGTTTGTCTCTATATTGACCTCTTTTGCAGCTTTAAATATTCTTTTTCTGTTCTGACTGTTTTAATTATATGTCTAGGGGTATTTCTTTTTTGATCCTGACAAGTTTGTGGTTCTAAAAGCCTATTGTGTTATTGGATAACTTGTGTGTGTCTTTAGTTTGTACCTCTTCTCCTTCTACATCCGTGATTTTTAGGTTTGGTTTTTGATCGTGTTGCAGAGGTTTGACATGTTACTTCACATTTTCTTAGTATTTTTCATTTTCTTGCATTCATGATACTCCATTTTCAAATTGCTCCACACTGTTATACTTTCAACTGAGGATTTTTGTGGAGGATGTTGACTTTTCATTTCAATTTGATTATTTTTCAGAATTTCTGTATCTTTATTGAATTCATTTTTCATATCCTATATTGTCTTCTTTATTTCATTCACCTGTTCATTTGAATTCTCTTTGAGATCACTTAGTTATTTGCATCCTCTTTGAGTTCATTCCCTAGTTTATATCTCCTCTTTGAGCTCATTGATTATTCTTACTATTGTTTTATTGAATTCAATGATTGATGTTTCTTCCTCTTCACTGCTGTTTAAGTCCTCAGTTGTGAAGTTGGCTTTTGAAGGAGAGCTACTGCCTTGTTGCTTCATGTTCCTACATTGAGATTTATGCATCTGGGGTTAGTTTTGGTTGAAGACTCTAATCTCCTGCATCCATTTTGTTGGGGATTTCTGAAAGAATATTTAGAACTGTGTAGTGGCTATGTTGTGGTGTGTTTTCTTGTCTCTAGATGGGAGGATGCAGCTCAGTTTCTGTTTTCAAGATGCCAGATGCCATTCCATACAGGGATTGGAGGTTTAGCTGCTAAAGCTATCACAGTTGCTAAGCAGCAGCCTTGAAACTACACCAATCTCCAAAGAAGATCAATAACTGCAACTATTCCAGTGTCTTTAGATGTCAATTGGAGAAAAGATGAATCTTTGTGATCCTGGAAGACTGAAGGTAACAAGCATAGTAATTGGAGGGAGAAGAAGAGGGATAAACAATTGCCAGAATTTTTTTTCATAAGTTGTTCCATATTTTTGAGCTCTGTCTATAATGATAACTGTTCCATTAATGTTTTCTCAAATGATCATATTAATAAATGTTTTCCTGTGCCTTTGAGTTGTTCTGCCCAGATACATTAGTTCTCACTCAAATACTGTTCAGCAATTACAGATTCTAGGTTTCATGTTCTTCAACCTTTACACATAAACAATTCTGAAGACCCATATTTGAACTTCTGTATAGTCCATGAGTGCTCTCTCCTACTTATTTACATGATTATCCTTATTATTTCTCAAACCTCACTTGTTTTGATTTTTTTAATTTTACTTTTACTCTTTACAATTTTAGAAATTTATTTAATTCTATACTTTTATGTATTTGGAGTTTGGGGGCAATGAATGTTTCTTTTTATGTTCAAACTGCAACTCTTCCTGGAAAACCTCCAAATACCACCTTGATATGACCTTATAAAACCTTAAAGTATACTAACATCTTTATTATAACATAATCTTATGGAATTGTATAATATTTCCCAGAGTCATACATTACTAATAGGAGAATAACATTTATAATGTGTATCAATTCCATAAATTTGTAAATTTGACAATTTACAAATGTACATCTCATAACCACCACCAATGGTATAAGGTTTGGATTGATAATAAAATTCACAGAACTAATAATGTTTTGCTTCAGCTTTATTAATCAGGGCTGTGGAATGAGGAGGGCATAAAAACCAGCATAAAAGACATTTTAAGACTTGTTAAGGGTTCTGCAGAGACCCAACTGTAGCTTCTTAGCTGCTCCACATTTTCTTTCATGGTACTTTGTCTGGTTACAGAAATTAGACCAACAATTGTGCCTGGTTGGGGCATCATATAAACTTTGTTTCAGGTATCAAGCTCTCTTTGGAACCAAATTATACAATAGGCTAGAATTCAAAATAAGACATTGTTATTAAAAATACCTGACAATAAGTTTCCTAGATCATTTAAACTCAGTTATTAAAATCCATTGAAATCTGTTGATACACATTTTATCACTTTGTTACTAATGAAGTGGAAAGAGTTTACACTTCCTGGGGAATATAACACAATGTCCATGGAATTCTGGTTATAGAAGGCATTTATTCTAGACTCAAAAAACATGGCAGTTCATATTTTGGAAAAGATCATTCTTTAAAGCAATACAAAATCCCTATAATTTGTAACTCAATAAATAATAATTGGGGACTCTAGTATCCAGTTGGTGCTTGATTGGAAGATAAGAGTAGGGAAGATGTTATGTAAAAACTTCAGCTGAAGGCTTGAAAATTGGCATAAGATAGTACATACAACAGTTCAGTAGCCAAGCCAGGAAACAGAAAATCTAGTCCTCCTGCAAGGTTTGTAATGGTCCAGAGGTTCACATGGTGAATTGTGATGCCTTCTTGCTTATTTTTTCACTTTCCCTACATTTCATCTTCTCTTTGCTATGCTCATCACCCCATCACTTTTTCTCCTCTCTCTCTCTGGTAGCACAAGACCCTCAGTTCTTATTTCTGAATGTTTATCCAGTTTATACTTTTCGAGAGGTACAGTGATTGGTAAATTCTTTGATATCAGTCAAACCGAAATGTTTATAAATTCTGATGGTGAATCTCCTCTATTTACCACCATCTTGTTACCATTTTTAACACTTATTCAATGTCTCCTTCAAAAATCTCTCAAATCACTCTTGAGGAATTGCATGTTTTGTTTGTTTTTAATTAAGTTTACTTAATGGATAAATAAAAGTATAAATTTTATACATGCTAATGGGCAACTGTGTTATATTTTGATGCACATAAACATTGTGTAATGTTTAAATTACATTAAACATATATCTCCTCAATTGTTCATCATTTTTATGGTGAAATTATGTTTGAAATCCTTTCTTCTAGCATTTTGAATTGTACACTTCATTACTGATATTTATATTCACCTGAAAGTGGACTATCACACCAAAACTTCTTACTCCCATCTGACTACATCTTAATGCCCATTGGTCCAACTTTCCTTGTCCCTTCCTTCTCCACACTTTCTCCAGCCACTGGTAACCACCTTTCCACTAGTGACTTCCCTGAGATCAACTTTTTTAAATTTCATTTATGGTCAGATCTGCTATATTTGTCTTTTTGAAAACTTTGGCATAGGGGTAAAAGAAAAAGTGTTCTAGTTATTGGGACTCAAGAAGGACTTCAAAATGGTAAAGTACACTCAAAGAAATAATAATAAAACTTTCTATGCCTGGATACAAATGGTATAATATCCAGGTACAGAAAGGCCAAAGGTCATCAGTCAGAATTAACTCAACCAACACTACCCCAAGACATATTATCACAAAACTCTCAAAGATAAAAGATAAAGAGAAGACTCTCAAGGAAAAAAGAGAAAAGAAACAACAATAATTGGTTGTATTAAAAAGTGAGATCCTGTGAAGCTATCTTAAATGAACAAAAATTTCATTTAAATTTTTTTCCTTTTACAAAATTGGACAACAGGATGGCAGAACAGGTCCTGCATGGGGTGGAGGGTTGGTACCAGTTAGGGTAGGAAAAGGACATGGGAAGAGATAGACTCTAAAACTACTCTAAAATAGTTATGTTTCATGACACACCATTTTATCCAGACTTGAAATCAACAAGAAGAGAATTAAATTGAGCCCTACACCAAACAGACATAACAGACATATGAATACCATTCTATTCAAACACTGGAGTTTGCTCATTCTTCTCAATGGCACATGGGATATCTGCAGAACAAATTATATAGTAAGCCAAAAATTAAGTCTCAAAAAATTTGAAGAAATTGAAACCATATAGATAGATGACAGATAGATAGATATGCAAACATATACACCAATATCTTCACTACAATTTCATAAAACAAACACTACAGGACATAAAGGCACATATAGACTCCAACATAATCATAGTGTGTGATTTCAATGATGACTATGCCTCTACAACTGGAAATATTTCTTCTCAAATTGTGATGTTCAGAATGAACCAAAGTTGAGACTAATACCTCATCAAATAGCACAATTTATAAAAGCTTAGTGTATATCAGAAACTGTTCTATAGGCTTTGGGGCTGAGGATTAGAACAATTTATTACCTGATGCATGTTTGTGGAAAGGTCTTTGCCACATTTTAAAAAATATGGAAGTTGTTGAAAAAGAATGTATGAAAACAATTCCATTTACAATAGCCTCAAAAAAAATCAAATACCTAGGTGTAAACCTAATAAAAGATGTGAAAGACCTCTACAAGGAAAACTATACACTTCTGAAGAAAGAGATTGAGGAAGACTATAGAAAGTGGAGAGATCTCCAATGCTCATGGATTGGTAGAATCAACATAGTAAAAATGTCAATACTCCCAAATATGTTTAATGCAATTCCCATCAAAATTCCAATGACATTCATTAAAGAGATTGAAAAATCTACCATGAAATTTATATGGAAACACAGGAAGCTACGAATAGCCAAGGCAATACTCAGTCAAAAGAACAATGCAGGAGGTATCACAATACCTGACTTCAAACTATAGTACAAATCAATAACAATAAAAACAGCATGGTACTGGCACAAAAACAGATGTGAAGACCAGTGGAACAGAATAGAGGACCCAGATATGAAGCCACACAACTATAACCAACTTCTCTTTGAAAAAGGAGCTAAAAATATACGATGGAGAAATAGCAGCCTCTTCAACAAAAACTGCTGGGAAAACTGGTTAGCAGTCTGCAAAAAACTGAAACTAGATCCATGTATATCACCCTATACCAATATTAATTCAAAATGGATCAAGGATCTTAATATTAGACCCCAAACTCTAAAGTTGATGCAGGAAAGAGCAGGAAATACTCTGGAGTTAGTAGGTATAGGTAAGAACTTTCTCAGTGAAACCCCAGCAGCACAGCAACTAAGAGATAGCATAGATAAATGGGACCTCATAAAACTAAAAAGCTTCTGTTCATCAAAAGAAATGGTCTCTAAACTGAAGAGAACACCCACAGAGTGGGAGAAAATATTTGCCAGCTACACATCAGACAAAGGACTGATAACCAGAATATATAGGGAACTTAAAAAACTAAATTCTCCCAAAACTAATGAACCAATAAAGAAATGGGCAAGTGAACTAAATAGAACTTTCTCAAAAGAAGAAATTCAAATGGCCAAAAAACACATGAAAAAATGCTCACCATCTCTAGCAATAAAGGAAATGCAAATTAAAACCACACTAAGATTCCACCTCACCCCTGTTAGAATAGCCATCATTAGCAACACCACCAACAACAGGTGTTGGTGAGGATGTGGGGAAAAAGGAACCCTCTTACACTGCTGATGGGAATGTAAACTAGTACAACCACTCTGGAAAAAAATTTGGAGGCTACTTAAAAAGCTAGACATCGATCTACCATTTGATCCAGCAATACCACTCTTGGGGATATACCCAAAAGACTGTGACACAGGCTACTCAAGAGGCACCTGCACACCCATGTTTATTGCAGCACTATTCACAATAGCCAAGTTATGGAAACAGCCAAGATGCCCCACCACTGACGAATGGATTAAGAAAATGTGGTATCTATACACAATGGAATTTTATGCAGCCATGAAGAAGAACGAAATGTTATCATTCGCTGGTAAATGGATGGAATTGGAGAACATCATTCTGAATAAGGTTAGCCTGGCACAAAAGACCAAAAATCATATGTTCTCCTTCATATGTGGACATTAGATCAAGGGCAAACACAACAATGGGATTAGACTTTGAGCACATGATAAAAGCGAGAGCACACAAGGGAGGGATGAGGATAGGTAAGACACCTAAAAATCTAGCTAGCATTTGTTGCCCTTAATGCAGTGAAACTAAAGCAGATACCTTAAAGCAACTGAGGCCAATAGGAAAAGGGGAACAGGTACTAGAGAAAAGGTTAGATCAAAAAGAATTAACCTAGAAGGTAACACCCACACACAGGAAATCAATGTGAGTCAATGCCCTGTATAGCTATCCTTATCTCAACCAGCAAAAACCCTTGTTCCTTCCTATTATTGCTTATACTCTCTCTACAACAAAATTTGAAATAAGGGCAAAATAGTTTCTGCTGGGTATTCGGGGGGAGGGGGAGGGGGCGGAGTGGGTGGTAAGGGAGGGGGTGGGGGCAGGGGGGAGAAATGAACCAAGCCTTGTATGCACATATGAATAATAAAAGAAAAATGAAAAAAAAATGAAATGTGGTATATATATGCACAATGAAGTTTTACTCAGTCATATATAAAGAGAAATTTTGTCATTGCTGGAAAATGCATGGGACTGGAGTTAATCATGTTAAGTGAAATAAGCTAGCTCCATAATGACAAACAGCACCTGTTGTCTCTCATTTTGGGACTCTAGAAGACAAAATGAAAACAAAACAAAACAAAAACACAATCATGAAAGTAAAACGAGACTATTGGGTATATGAAAGGGGAGAGGAATTTAGGAGCATGGTGTTTAAGAAGCAGTGATAGAAGGAATGAACATGACCAAAGTACATCATATATGTATGGAATATCAAAGGAAAGCTGTTTCTTTAATATTTATTTTAAATTGTTAAAATTTAGAATATTTGTTCAAAGAGAATTGTGTAGGAAGTGTAAGGTGGTCAGTGGGAGGAGCTAGACATTGCAGCAGAGGGTGATGGGGGTGATTGCAATGACTGCGCATTATATTCACGTGTGATAATGCCATAACTACACCCATGATAAACATTTGAGGAGTTAAACATGTTTATTTAACCTGATTAGTTTATAACGTACATGCATATGGATATATCACCTGATGCCACATTAATATATAAATTTTTAATATTTTATGTGTTAGCTAAAAATAAATTATACTATTTTAAAAATAAAAGCCTAGTTATACACAAAAAATGAATAAACATTAACTTGTGTTACCCAGTTAAGGTAATAGATATGTGGGGATAAAACAATGGAATTTAAGATGAACCAAAGTTAAGTCAAAAGGAACAATGAGGACAGATTCTCATTTTGAAGGCACTGAGAATTCAGTGTCATTCAGATGAAATCAAGTAAAAAAGAAGAATGCATGTTGCTGACAAGTGGAACAAAGGGAGAGATCACAATCCAGCTGGTCCAGTACTCAGCATGAAACACAGCACACCAAGCTGCAGAAGGTGGGGACTAAGGCAAAAAAAGAGCAAATGAAAGCCATGAAAACATGCACTGTGGCTCAGGTGTGAAAAGCTAGATCTTATTTCAAATGAAAACAAACAAATGTCATGGGGAATGGAATGCAGAGAATAAAAGCTTCAGTGAATACTTTGGGCAGAAGCAGAGGGAGAGAACAGAGATGAAAGAAACAATACTCTGAAAATATAATTAATACTGGACTTGGTACTGATCAGATGCACTATCAAGGCAGAAATGGGTCCTGGAGTATGCATATTGCAGAAAATTCTCATGTCTTCATGTCATGGCCACCAGTGGCAACCCATTGTGTAAAAACCCTGAAATGTCAGGTTCAGGAAGTCTGAAGTCCCTGTACTATCTCTTCTCTGGGAACACACAGAAAGGTGTCTGTTCACTGAGTACTGGCCAGGATAAGTGATTTACTTCAAGCCAATTCTAAGTTAGAGATTTGAAAAGTTCCACATTGGAGTCACCAAATGGGGAATTACTTCCCATTTGGCCAAAGCTCCAAGAAACTAAATTTCTCAGACCATCCCCACAAAACATGTCCTCTGGTTGCTAAGTGAACACAAAGAAAATCAGAGGGAGCTGAAATACCAAACAGACTGCCCTCAGAGAGTGAGTGCCTTCACTGGGTAAAGAAAAACTGGTAGGCACTGATTCTGAGTTTACACTGAAGCTCTCAAGACTGGCACTCTTACAGGCCTGGAAGGCTTTTTTATTTATTAAAAGAAATCCTGCAAGATGAAGGAAAATGATAGTGGGAGTGGAATTACAGGCATGTGCCATTATGCCTAGCCCCTAATATCTAATTTCTTTAACCTGTCTTGCATTCAGTCCTTTTGTGTGATTGTTTGTTTCTGTTGTTCTGTTTTCAAGACAGGCTTTCCCCATAGAGCCCAGACTGGCCTGGTGCTTCTGTAATCCCTGCGTCTCAAGTAGTGTAATTGTAACTACCACATCCAGCATTCAACTTTAAATTTTCAATCGTCTCTTTCCCCTCCACCATTCACCTTCCATCCATTTTTTCTTTCTGTGTTTAATTATATTAGTTTTCCTCTTTCTCTATTCCCCCTTCTCTAATTCTTCTTTATTGTTGTTGTTTTAGTTGATAATTTGTTTGCTGGGTTTTATTATTATTTTCTCCTTTTCACTTTACTAGTATCTGGATCTTCTCTATTTCCTTCATTCACCCCATTTATTTACTTCTCCATTTTCTTCCCATATTTATTTCTCTATATTTCCTTTTCTGTTCAAAAGCATTATTCCTCCTCTTTCCATTCCTTCCATTATTAACTAGTGTCAATCTAGCTCATGTAATTCTATATTTGATCCTTTATGACTCTAGGTTATTGGGATTAGGGAAGAAATGTTTTTAATCCATTATCACTGTGTTTCCATTGTGCTGTGCCTATGAACTGTTTGCTTATGCAAGTTTTCTCTTTACTGAGTTATGCTGGAGATTGGGCTTGGTGCTTTGAGCATGTTGAGTAAATATCTAGCTACTGAGCAATGACCCCCAGTCCAGTGGTGAGAAATAGCACCTCAACCTTGTCACCTTGTCACAAACCAGTCCTGCCTGAACTTGTGAATTCTAAATCTGAAAGAATGCAGGAGGTTGAAACACTTGTTCTATTAAAAGATGATCTGAATGTTCATGGTCTCATTTGTTCTTTTAAGAAACTAAGGCAGGCATAGTAGACAAAAAACACCCAACCATTTGTTTGGATGAGAAATGCACTCACTGACAAAGGCAAACACAGCCTTAAGTGTAAGAATGGAAAAAGATATTTCAAGTAGATGGAATGCGAAAGCATGCAGGAGTAGCTATACTCATATGTGGCAAGGCAGAGTCCAACCAAAATTAGTCAAAAAAACCAAAGATGGTTACTTCATATTGATAATATGAACAATGCATCAAAAAGATGTAACAATTGAAGCTGAGTGTGTGGAACATGCATGTAATCCTAACTACTTGGGAGATGAAGGCAAATTCAAGGCCAATCAGGACAAAGTTAGTGCCCTGATACCAAAATTAAAATGAAATAAAAAAAAAGCTGGGGATATAGTTTAAGTTGTATAGAAGTTACCTAGGAACTGTGAGGCCTGGAGCTCAATCTCTAGTATCACAAAATAAGAATATATAACACTTGTAAACTTACACACAAAATATCTGAACTCCAGTTTCATCAACACTACAGGACATAGAGAACAGAATAGACATGAACACAATAACAGTATGGGACTTCAATGATGACTGTGCCTGTGCAATTGGAAATATTTCTCCTCAAACCATGATGTTCAGAATGAATGAGAGTTGACATTAATAGCACATAAAAAGAGCACAGCTTATAAATGGTTAGTATATAGCAGAAACCATTCTATATCATTTAGGATGAGTATTAGAACATTTGATAACCTAATACATGATTGCAGAAAGATTTTCTTGCCACATTTGAAAATATATGGAAATTGGAATGTAGAGATCTTAATTAGCCTGTCAAAGTCTAGTCATTAGAAATTAATAGACAGATGATTTAAACCTTGGGACTGAGTCCAAACTCATGGAATATTTACTCTCATCCTACCTACTAACTTCTGCTTTCTCCACACTGGGTCCATTTTTGTCTCATCTCTTTTTTTTCATATGGACGTCTCATGATTCCCTGGTTATAATGTACATATTCAATATGCTGTGTCTTGCAATGTGTCATATTCAACTCTGCCTCCCTCTCATTAAATTCAAGGTATGATTAATAATATTAACACAATTAGCAGAAGAGAGATCCAAGATGGTGACTGGGACACAGCCACAGACCGTGTGAGCTCTGTGAACCAGGGACTTTGCTGAGATGCAGGAGACACGCTTGGCTGAGGTAACACACAAGGGAGAGCAGAAACATCAGCACTCTAAACCCCTAGCTCATGGAAGGCTTCTCCATGCCATGATTTACTAAAAGAACAGCCGGTGCTGCACGCCAAGCCTCGCCCAATAGGCCTGCAGAGCTGTTGCTCCACACGTCGTGGGATCTCTGATCCTTGGGCCCACTCCTCAGCCCCACCAGGGCTATGCTCCCCCAAGCTCCCACTCCTTAGACCTGCATGATCTCCACCGGACAGAATGCCTGAACCTGCCAAGCCAGGGATCCACAGGCTCGCATGATCTCCACTCCACTGGGCTGTGCCCCTCAGGCCTGACAAGCTGGAGAGCCACAGACATTCACAATCTCCACCGGTCTGTGCCTCTCAGGCCTGCACAGCCCTGAATTATCTCCACTAGGCCAGGCCCCTAAGGCCTGCACAGACCAGCACGATCTCTGCTGGACCATGACCCTCAGGACTGCCAGGCCTGCGATCCAAAGGCATGTATGAGCTCTGCCAGGACCACGCCCCTAAGGCCTGCCAAGGCAGTGATCCACAGACACGCATGATCTCCATTCCACCAGGCATATGTCCTTTAGGCATGCCAGGCTCACACTCTAAAGGCCCGTTAAATCACCTTCATAACAGGCCTCTGCCCACAGGCCCATGGGACCCCACCCACCTGCCACCCTCCACCAAGAGGGCTCCAAACCTGTCTATGAGACACAGAGAGGTCTAGATGCTAAAGGAGTAACAGCAGAACTACTAAGACTGACTCCACTGTTCCTGAGCCAGTGATTTTTGTTTTGTTCTGTTTTTATGTAACTTTTTTAATTTTTTAATCTATTTATTTATTTTTGTTGTTGTTTGCCTTTCTTTAAAGGTTTGGCTGTCTGGTTTGCTCCTTGATCATCAACCATCTCTCCCTGCTATTTTCCTTGGTACTCTCTTTTTTAATTTTTTCTTTTTTCTTTTTTTTTTCCACTTCTCTTGTTTTAGCTATATTCTCTTTCTTCATTTATTTTGTTAGTTTCACTATTGTAACTCAGCTAACACTAAATTACACATAGTTCAGGGACAGAAATGGTACCAAGTGGAAAATGGGAAGATGAAAAAGGGATGGAAACCATTCTCCCTACAAAAATAAATTGACCCAGAATTCAGAGGGAAATTAAGAAAACAGATGCCCAGATCCAGACTCCAATGAATCAAATATAAACTATGCCAGAGGAAGCCCACAAGAACAATCTGAAAGAAGATATCCTGCAAGTAAACACTGAGAAGTTCATGGAAATGTTACTAGACATGGTAAACCAAAACGTACAAGAGGCACTCAAGAAATTCCAAGACAACAAAAATAAACAATATGAGAAAACACAAAAGCACATAAATGAAATCACAGGAGCCCTAAATAAAAACCAAAATGAAACAGAAAATACCATACATAGAGAGATAAATGAATTAAGGACAAAAATTGACAACATTAAAGAAGTGACCCACGACATGGAAAACCTCAGAAAAAAGAATGAAACAGAAATACAAAACAAAACGGAAGGCCATTTCAGCAGAATAGAACAAACAGAAAATAGAATCTCAGAACTTGAAGATGAAATGGAAATTAAAGGAAAAACTGAAGAACTACTACTCAAACAACTCAAAAACATGAGAGGATTATGCAAGAACTCACTGACTCAATCAAAAGACCAAACCTGAGAATCATGGGTATTGAAAAAGGAGAAGAAGTGCAAGCAAAAGGAATTTGTAATACATTCAACAAAATAATAACAAAAATTCCCAAATCTAGAGAAGCCTCCAGGACAGCAAACAGACTTGACCAAAATAGGACTACCACGCAACATATTATCATTAAAACAACAACCACAGACAATAAAGAATATTGAAGGCTGTAAGAGAGAAAAAACAAATAACATATAAAGATAAACCCATCAAAATCACAGCAGATTTCTCCATGGAAACCTACAAAGCAAGAAGAGCATGGAGTGAGGTCTTCTGGGCACTAAATGAAAATAACTTCAACCCTAGGATACTCTACCCAGGAAAACTATCATTCAAAGTAAGTGGAGCAATAAAAGTCTTCTGTGATAAGCAGAAACTAAAACAATATGTGACCACCAAACCAGCACTACAAAACATTCTCCAAGGAATTCTGCACACAGAAAGTGAAAGCAAACAAAACCATGAAAGGGTTGGCAATATCAAACCACAGGAGAAGGAAATGTAAGAAAGTAGAGAGTAATACTGATTCAGCTACACACAATCAAACCCTTAAATAACAAAGACAACTAAATGAGAGAGATCACCACATACCTGTCAATAGTAACACTATATGCTAACGGACTTAATTCCCCTATCACAAGACACCATTTGACAAATGGACTAAAAAGGAAGATCCAACAATCTGCTGCCTACAGGGGACCTGCTGACAGAAAAAAAAAAACAGGATGAGAGTGAAAGGCTGAAAGAAGATCTACCAAGCCAGTGGCTCCCATAAACAGGCACAGGTAGCAATACTTATCTCATATAAAGTAGACTTCAACCTTACATTGATCAAATGAGATAAAGGAGGACAATCTATACTAATAAAAGGGGAAATACTAAAAGTAAATAACAATTATCAACCTATGTGCACCCAATGTCAATGCACCCAATTTCATCAAACACACTCTTAAGGACCTAAAAATATATATAAACTGCAGCACAGTGATAGTGGGAGCCCTTAATATCCACCTATTACCAATAGATAGGTCATCCAAACAAAAAAACAATTAAGAAATTCTAGAACTAAATCATACAATAGACCAAATGGACCTAGCTAAAGTCTACAGAATATTTCACCAAACTGCTGCACAATATACATTCTCCTCAGCAGCTCATGGAACCTTCTCCAAAATTGACCACATCCTAGGGCACAAAGCAAGGCTCAGCAAATATAAGAAAATAGAAATAATCCCATGCATTCTACCTGATCACAATGCATTAAAACTAGAAATCAACAACAAAAACAGCATAAAAAAGATGCAAAAAAATTGGAAGCTGAACAACACATTTCTCAATGATAAATGGGTCATTAATGAAATAAAAGAGGAAATTAAAAGGTTCTTGGAAGTTAATGAAAATGAAAACACGACCTACCAGAACCTACAGGATTCAGCAAAGGCTGTCCTAAGAGGAAAATTTACTGCCATGAGCACATATATTAAAAGGTCAGAAAGAACTCAAATCAATGATCTAAAACTACAGCTCAAACTCCTTGAAAAATAAGAACAAGCAAACACCAAAACAAGCAGAAGGAGAGAAATAATTAAAAGAAGGGCTGATACCAATGAAATAGAAACAAAAAAAATACAAAGAATTAATGAAACAAAAAGCTGGTTCTTTGAAAAAATAAATAAGATTGACAGACCCCTGGCAAACCTGACTAAAACGAGGAAAAAAAAAAACTCAAATCAGAGATAATAACACAATGGAAATCCAGGAAATCATCAGACTACTTTGAGAGCCTATGCTCTAATAAATTTGAAAATCTTGAGGAAATGGACAGGTTTCTAGAAACTTACAACCACTCAAAACTGAAACAAGAGGATATTAATCACCTGAATAGATATATAACACACAAAAATATTGAAGCAGCAATACAGAGTCTCCCAGAAAAGAAAAGTCCAGGATCTGATGGATTCACTACTGAATTCAATCAGACTTTTAAAGAAGAACTAATACCAACCCTCCTTAAAGCATTCCACAAACTACAAAGGGAAGGAGCACTGCCTAACTCATTTTATGATGTCAATATTACTCTCATCCCAAAACCAAAGACACCTCCAAAAAGGAGAACTACAGGCAAATTTCCTTAATGAATATTGATGCAAAAACCCTCAATACAATAATGGCAAACAGAATCCAACAAAACATCAGAATGATCATACACCATGACCAAGTTGGCTTCATCCCAGGAATGCAGGGATAGTTCAACATATACAAATCTCTAAATGTAATACAGCACATTAACAGAAGCAAAGACAAAAACCACCTGATCATCTCAATAGATGCAGAAAAAGCCTTTGAAAAGATCCAACACCACTTCTTGATAAAAGCTCTAAAAAAACTAGGAATAGAGGAATATATCTCAACATTGCAAAGGCTATATATGACAAACCTACAGCCAACATAATAATTAATGGTTAAAAATTGAAACTATTTCCCCTAAAATCAGGAATGAGACAAGGGTACCCACTATCCCCACTCCTTTTCAACATAGTACTAGAATTTCTAGCCACAGTAATTAGGCAAGAAGAAGTAGACGGAATACAAATAGGTAAAGAAACAGTCAAAATATCCCTATTTGCAGATGATATGATCCTATACCTTAAAGACCCAAAAAACTCTACCCAAAAACTCTTAGACACCATAAACAGCTACAGCAAGGTGGCAGGATACAAAATCAACTTACAAAAATCATTAGGTTTTCTATACACCAACAACAAACAAACTGAGAAGAAATATATGGAAACAATTCCATTTACAGTAGCCTGAAAAAAATTAAATACCTAGGAATAAACTTGACAAAAGATGTGAATGACCTCTGCAAGGAGAATTACAAACCCCTGAAAAAAGAGATCGAGGAAAACTACAAAAGATGGAAAGATTTCCCAAGCTCACGTATTGGAAAAATCAACATAGTAAAAATGGCCATACTACCAAAAGCAATCTACATAGATAATGCAATTCCCATCAAAATCCCAATGACTTTCATCACAGAGATTGAAAAATCTACCCTAAAGTTCATTTGGAAACACAAGAGATGGCAAATAGGCAAGGCAATACTCAACAAAAAGACCAATGCTGGAGGTATCACAATACCCAACTTCAAACTATATTACAAAGCAATAGCAATAAAAACATCATGTTACTGGCACAAAAACAGACATGAAAAACCATGGAACAGAATAGAGGATCCGCATATGAATCCACACAACTATACCCACCTTATTTTTGACAAAGGGGCCAAAAATATACTATGGAGAAAGGACAGCCTCTTCAACAAATGTTGCTGGGAAAAGTGGTTATCCATCTGCAAGAAATTAAAACTAGATCCATGTCTATCACCCTGCACTAGTATCAACTCAAAATGGGTCAAGGACCTTAATATCAGACCCCAAAGTCTGAAGTTAGTACAGGAAAGTGCAGGAAACACTCTGGAACTAATAGGTATGAGCAAGAACTTCCTCAATAGAACCCCAGCAGCTCAGCAACTAAGAGAAATAATGGACAAATGGGACTTCATAAAATTAAAAAGCTTCTGCACAACAAAAGAAATGGTCTTTAAACTAAAGAGACCACCCACAGAGTGGGAGAAAATATTGGTTAGCTATTTATCAAAGGACTGATAACCAGAATATAGAGGTAACTTAAGAAACTAAACTCTCCCAAAATCAATGAACCAATTAAGAAATGGGCAACTGAACTAAATAGAACTTTCTCAAAACAAGAAATTCAAACGGCCAAAAAACACATGAAAACATTCTCACCATCTCTAGTTATAAAGGAAATGCAAATCCACCTCACCCTGTTAGAATAGCCATCATCAAAAACACCACCAACATGTGTTGGCAAGGATGCGGGGAAAAAAGAACCCTCATACACTGCTGGTGGGAATGCAAGCTGGTGCAACCACTCTGGAAAAAAGTTTGGAGGCCTCTTAAAAATCTAAACATAGATCTTCCATATGATCCAGGAATCCCACTCCTAGGGATATACCCAAAGGAATGGAATACAGGTTACTCCAAAGGTACATGCACACCCATGTTTATTGCAGTGCTATTCACAATAGCCAAGTTATGGAAACAACCAAGATGCCCCACTACTGATGAATGGATTAAGAAAATGTGGTATTTATACACAATGGAATTTTACTCAGCCATGAAGAAAAATGAAATCTTATCATTTGCAAGTAAATGGTTGGTACTAGAGAACATCATTCTGAGCGAGGTTAGCCAGATTCAGAAGACCAAAAATCGTATATTCTCCCTCTTATGTGGTCTTTAGATCTAGAGCAATACAGCAATGTTGTAGGGCTTGGGTTACATGACAAAGGGAGAACATATAGGGGAGACACGGGGTTAGATAGAAAACCCAAAACATGAAAGCATTTGATGTCCCCACTTCAGAGGAATTAATACTGAAACCTTAAAGGGACAGAGGTCAACATGAGAAGGGAATCAGGAACCAGTGTAAAGATCAGTTAGAGATAAATCAACCGGGGTTGTAACACAATTGTACATGGAAGCAATGCTAAGAATCTCTCTGTATAGCTGTCCTTATCTCAACTAGCAAAAACTCTATGTCTTCTTATTATTGCTTATCTCTACTCTTCAAGGGAACTGGAGAAAAGCACAGAACAGGCTCTGCCTGGAAGGGAGGGGGGTGGGAGGGAGATGGTGAGGCTGTTGGCAGGAGGGAGAAATGACCCAAACAATGTATTCACATGTGAATAAATGAATAATAAAAAAATAAACTATTTCAGTACAAAAAAAGATATTAACACAATTAGTGTCTCAAACATGAGTGAATGAATACTACATTAAATAAAAATGTTTTAATGCTATTTCTTGCTTAATTTGTAATGTTACAATTATAATTTTTAGATCCATTTTACATGGAAGTCCTAAACTGATGATGTCAAAAAAAAAAAAGAACCTGTAAGACATTCTTGGATAAATCATAAGGTATTTTAAAAAGAAGCAATTAAAATCGGGAGTTTTTTAAAAAACTCTAAATCTAGCTTGTTTTTAAAAATATTGGGATATATTGCAACACTTGGCCCATGTTTTCAGCCAGTGGTCAGAAGGCCCTCTGCCACTCTGAAAGTACATACTTTCCCTTTTCTAGTAGTCTAGTGGCTTCTCTGGCTTGTCCACAATGAGCTTTCTTCCATATTTCCACCTAGGCCTCCAGTTTAATGTTTTGTCTGGAGAATTAAGGACAAATAGCTCCTATCAATTGTATGCATGCATACACTGCTGTATTTGGCAGTAGGTTAGAGCTCTAGCTAGCTGACCAGCTCACTTCTGTACCCTTCCATTGGCTAGAGACCTTAGACTCAGTGACCTTATCCCCTCTCCACAGTCTGCGGTCACATGTGGAGGTCGTTAATCATCCTGCTTAGCCAGAAGTTTTCTTGATGCTCAGATATATTTCAGTGTGCATATTGGACTTGACTGAGAGGCAATTCTCAAGGGAAACACTGGTTATAGTAAAGTCCACATAGCTTTACCCCCATACACAATGCTCTGGGACTGGATGTGGAAGCTTTTAATCAGCCTGCTTAGCCAAAAGTTTGCCCTGGAGTAAAATGTATTTGCATTCACATGCTGAGCTAGCCTATGTGGTGGCCCTCAGGACTGAAACTAGTTCCCCATTATGGCCAGTTTCCATGCTGGCCTTTTTACCTGCTCAGTGGGGCACAGACTCTGGTCAGTTTCTGCCTGGTAGCCACAGTAAGTTTTGTAAAAAGCAAACTGGGAGGGACATAGAATGAAGCAGACCTGTAACTGTGCCCACAGAAGATTTGTGCTTTTTGATGCTTAGAGTTTGGTATTTCTTGATTTTCTGTAGTTATTATCTGCCTTCTTACTGGGACCCTCCTTTAGCTTAATAACTTGCTCATTTCTCCTGGCAGCCACATACTTGAGGTTTTATTTGGGATTTGTGGAGACACTGAAATGTGTTGTCTGTCATCAATCTGCCATCTTGTAACCTTGTCTTGTGAACATTTTCCCATGTCATTATAGATTATTTGAAATAAAAATTTTAGTAACTAAACCTTTCCAATAAGAGCCATACCAAAATAAATTATGCATTTTAGTACTCTTGAATTTTTGTTTCTATTTTTCTACATAAAAATATTTCTCTAAATATCCTAACTCACTCTCTTTACATGGCTATTCTTTTTATCACTACAGAAGACTAGAAACAGTATGAAATTTATGGAGTTAAAAGGCATAGGCAATTTTTATCGCTACTAAATTGTAGAAAATAGTCTCAATAAAATTTGTGTTGGTTTTAACTTCTATAAAGAAAGTATTCTGGCCCTTGAGAGTACTATTATATGCTCTTTTTCACAGTTGCATTAGTGAGAACACTATCTTATGAGTGTTTCAAATTGAATAAAAATTAATTTACCAGTAATAATTATGAATATTTTACAAGGTTTTTGATCAATTGTTTTTCTTCTACATTGATGATTCATCCATCTCCTTTTCTATCTTCAGTGGAGGTTTTACTGTTCATGTATTTATTGTAAGCATTTTTAATAGTAGCATATGAACCCATTTTCTGTTGAAGTTTACCATTTTTGCAAGATAGTATTAAGTTTTAAAGTTCACATTATGGTATAGTTTGTATTTTTTGACTCTACCTTCCTTTTATTGAAAAGAAAAGCCACAAATAACAATCTCTCTATACTTAAACCCCTTTGTAAAGTAAAAAAACCTGTTGCACCATTCTAATAAACTTATGTTTCAGCTCTCTTCTCAGAAGAAAATATGATTATAATATGGCTAGACCGTGGCATGTTTCCAGAGTAAAACATATTTTATTTTTAATATTATACTTTGTTTTTTATAAGGTATTTTAGTGTTAACTGCATTACAAAAAAGAGTATAAGGACTCTCACAGTGATCATTTGGAAAAATTCCTTCCATTTTCTGTATTTTTTATTATTATTATGCTGGGTGGTGGGTACACTGGGGCCATTAAAAAAGTTCTTACAATATATCAAATATATTATAATTGAGTTCACCCCCTCCATCGTTCTTCTTTATTCCCCTTTCCCCCCCATTCCTAGAATAGTTTCAACAGGTATCATTTTTCCATTTACATACATGTGCACACATATTCACCTTCCCACACCCTTTCCCCATCTCCTCTACCCTCCCACTGCTACTAACCACCACACCCCCAGATAGGACCTGTTCTGCCTGAATGGATTCTTTTCATTTAAATTAAAATGGTTTTGCTTTTGTAAAAAAAATGGAGTCTACTAAAAATGACTTTTACAAAAATTTAAATCTTTTGGATCTGTCTTCCACATATGAGAAACAATATGTGATCTTTGTCTTTCTGAACCTGGCTCATTTCACTTAATACGATTATCTCCAGTTCCATTCATTCATCTGCAAACAACATCTGCAATTAACATAATTTCACTCTTCTCCATTCAATAGTCTTTATATTCTGATTAGAACATGTATGATCACGTAGGTGAGTATTTATTTCTAGAACCTCTATTATATTCCAGTTGCCTGTACATCTGTCTTTATACCAATACCAGTATACCACTTGGTTACTTAGCATTGTAGTAAGTTTCAAATCCAGGAAGTATGAGTCTTGCAACTTTGTTCATTGATTGTCAAAATTGCTTAGACAATGCAGGGTCCCCTAAGATTTCAAATGAATATTAATGCATTTTTTATTTCTGCAAAAAATCTAGCATTTTGATAGGATTTTTATTGAATCTACAGATCACCTTATATTGTATTGATATCTAACAGTATTAACTTTTCAACTCTTAAACATGGGATGGTTTTCCATTTATTTATGTCTATTTATTTCACCAAGGTTTTATGATTTAATTGTATGAATAATTCCATTCTTTGTTTAATTCCTGAGTATTTTATTCTTTTTTGAAGCTATTGTAATTTGAATTATTCTTCACATTTCCTTTTCAGAGCTTCATTATTTACGCATACACATTTAATTCATTTACATATATTGACTTGGTTGCCTGTTATTTTGTCCAATTTATTTATTGATTCAATAATTTGTGAGTGTGTGTTTTTGTGTATGTAATCATTAAGGTTGTGTACATATAATAACTATAGTATGTGTTAAAAGGTAATTCTACTTCTTCCTTTCCAACTTGAATGCTTTTTATTTCTCTACATTTTCTTTTTTAAAGATTTTTATTAGTGTATAATAATTATTCAGGGGGTTTCATTGTGACAATTTCATATATGCATACACTGTACACAAGTTCAGTTCATCCCCTCCATTTTTCTCCCCCTTTCCCCCTTTCCCTTCTTAAAATGACTTTAACAGGTTTCAGTATTCCATATTCATTTCTACATGTGTAGAAAATATGTCAGCTATACTCACCCTACTTCAACCTATTCATTAACTCTCCCCTCCCACTAGTACCCTCCTCTTAATATGATCTGTTTTACATTCTTGCCTTTCATTGCTTCAGTGTCTGTGCGTTGCTCAGTGAAGTTTTTCCAGGGTTATTTACCTATAATATACTGTACTTTAATCAGTCTAATCCCCTCTATCACTCTTCCTTACCCCTTCCCCCCTACCCTATATTGTTCAGCAATGCATATATGTATGTATATGTATATATCTTTATACATACATATTTCACTTTCTTAATCCACTCATCAGTTATATGGCATCTGGGCTGTTTCCATTGCTTGGCTATTGCGAATAATAGTCCAGTAAACATGGGAGTGCTAATGTCTTAATTGTAACCTGATTTACATTCCTTCAGATGTATGCCCAGCAGTGATATTGTTAGATCATATGGTAGTTCTAATTTTAGTGGTTTGAGGAACCTCCATACTACTTTCCACAGTTGTACTAATTTATATTCCCACCAACATCATATAAGGGGTCCTTTTCCCACACATCTGTGAGAGAACTTCAAGTAATATATTAAATCAAAATAGTAAGAGAGGGCAAGTTTGTCTTGTTCCATATCTTAGAATAAAGGCTTTCATCCTTTCACCATTTAAGAGATCTTAGCTAAGGTCTTTACTATGTTGAGGTACATCCCTTTATATCTTATTTGCTGACTTTTTATCATAAAAGCTTTGAGTTTGTTAAGTGCTTTCCTGAATCTATTGAGATAATCATATGTTTTTTTCTTTCATTCATGTGAACTATATCATATGTATTTATTTGCACATGGTAAATCAATCTGTAATCCTTTGGATAAATCCTGCTTGATCATAGCGAATGATCTTTTAATATGTAGCTGAATTGAGCTCTCAAGTTCACTAATGGATTTTGCATCTGTATTCATCAGGATTTCAGTCTATAATTTTTTCTTTGTCTTGCTTTAGTATCAGTGTAATATAATACCAATAAAATAGGTTGAAAATTCTGTTCAAACTTTGGAAGAGTATGAAGATTGGAATTAGGCCTCCTTTAAATGTTTGTAGAATTCAACAGAAGCCATCAGGTCCTAGATTTTCCCTATTGGGAGACATATTATTGATTTCTCACTCATTTTTGGTCTAGTCAGATTTTCTGCATCTTCATGAATCAGTATTCTTAGGTTCTCTCTGTTTTTCTGCCTGTCTGTCTCTCTCTTTCTCTCTCTCTTTCTCACTCTCTCTCTCTTGGATTTTATACATTCCTTTTAGTTTATCCAGTTTATAGGCACTAAATATTGACACTAGTCTCAGGATCCTTTGTGTTTCTATGAATTTAGTTATAATACTTCTTTTTTCTCTCACCTTAAAGATTATCAACTTTATCCTTTACAAAGCTACTAGAGAACATGTGTGGTGGTTCACACCTATGATCCCAGTACATGGAAGGATAAAACAGAAGGATTACCAGTTTGAGACCAACCTGTGCTACACAGAGAAACTTAGTCTCAAAGAAAAAAAGAAAAAAGACTACTACATTAATTCATCCTTCTTTTTTTAGTTTTCTAAAAAACTAAAATTTTCTGTTAAAATCTTTTTTTTCTTCCTTCTGGCAAGTTGGGATTACTCGTTTTCTTCTTTTGGGTTTTTAAGATCTATCACTCAGTTGTTTTCTTAAGATCATTTTTCTTTTATATGTATGCGTATATTGCTATACTATCCTCTTAGAACTGCTTGTCCTACATTCCATAAGTTTTCTTGTGCTGTTTCCATTTTTGTTTTTTTAAGATGTTATATAATTTCCCTTTGAATTTTTTCTTTTACAATTTTTTTCCACAGCCTGCTGTTTCATTTTCAGATATTTGAGAAATTATTTAAATAATTTTTGGAAAATTTCTCTTTATATTGATTCTTAGTTTCATAACTTTTTTTTTTTTGCTTTGGAAATCATTTTATTTTATTTTTTTTTCTTTTATTATTCATATGTGCATACAAGGCTTGGTTCATTTCTCCCCCCTGCCCCCACCCCCTCCCTTACCACCCACTCCGCCCCCTCCCTCTCCGCCCCCTCAATACCCAGCAGAAACTATTTTGCCCTTATTTCTAATTTTGTTGTCATAACATTTTGATCAGAATGGGTACTTCATATAATTTCAGTCTTCTTCTGTTAAATTTTAAAATTTTTATGATCTAACATCTGATATGTCCTGGAGAATGTTCCATGTGCACTTAAGCAGATTATGTACTGTGATTCCTTTGGATTGAATACACATTCTTCTAAACATCCAATGGAATTTTCTCCTTGATTGCTCATATAATAGGTAATAAAGTATGTTTCAAAAAAATTTTAATTGAAATTTAGAAAATTCCAAATTGCGAAGAACCCAAAATATCAAAACAACCATGAACACAAAGAGCAAAGCTGGAGGTTTCATAACACCTGCCTTCAAACTATACTTCAGAGCCACTGAAAAAAATCAGCATAGTGAACAATGGAGTTTTACTCAGTCATAAAGACTAGTGAACTTTTGTCATTACTAGACAATGCATGAAACAGAAGGTCATCTTAAGTAAAATAAGACATTCCCACAAAGAAATAGTGAATGTTTTCTCTCATTTTTGAAATCTAGAGGATAAAACAAATACAAAAACAAGGTCGTGAAAGTAAAAGAAAGACTATTGTGGATGTGGAAGGGGAGGCAAAACTGGGGCGAAAGCATGGGGAATAAGAAACAATAAAAAAGCAGGTCAACATGAGTGGGAGAAAAGCTTTGCCAGATATTCACTTGACAAGGTATAAATATATCCAGAAATAAAAAACAATGTCATGATAGCAAACAAAGACTACCTGGGATACAGGAAGAAAGGGGAGGCTAGGGAGGGGGAATTAGAAACGGTAATAGAGGGGTAAAGGTGATCAAGGACATTGCATACTTGTATGAAAATATCACAAAGAAACCTGACTTCTTACTTTAATATTCTTTAAAATGTTATTAAAACTTGAAGTCTTTTGAAAAATGGATTTAGGGGGATTATGATGTGGTCAGGGGGAGGTGGTAAACATGGTAGCAGAAGGCAATGGGTGGAAAATATGATGATAATACTTTATATACATACATGATAATGCTATAGTTATACCCATTGCTTTGAATAATTAATATACACTAGTGAAAAGTTTTTTAAAAAGTCAAAATAATAGATTTTTACATTTTTTTACCAAAACAATATGATAATTGAGGAGTTAGATATGTTTAACCTAACTAAAATTGTACAACATATATGTATATAATAAATTATTAATTTGTATTACCCAGCTAAAGTCAGATATATGTGGGGTAAAAGATTAAAATTTTAGGTGAACCAAATATTTAGAGGAATGATGACGCAGGTTCTCACTTTGGAAGAAAAAATTAACATAATTAATCATTTTGCTCGATAAGTAACAGAAATATCATCTAAATATTGTACCACATACATCTTAATCAGAAAAGCAACTCTTTTGACTTTCACTCTTTCAAAAAGAAAAAAACGATAAAAGTTCTGGCAAGGATATGGAGAAAAGAGAAGTTCGTACACTGTTGGTGGGATTATAGAGCAGTGCAGCCATTATCAAGAGAAGTACAGGGCTTCCTCAAAACATTGAAAATAGAACTACAGTATGATCTAGCAATGCCATTGCTGAATATGTCCAAAGGAAATGAAATTAATATCTCAAAGAAGTATGTACCTATCTGCATTTTAGCAGCATTATTTGCAATCACCAAATAAGTTAGGCACAGAAAATCTGACACAGTATCATTTTTTAAATGTGAAATCTTAAAAAATATATACATGGGTTATTATAACATAAAATGACAGCTATAAAATAACAGCATAACTATAGTTTTAAAAGAAAGTAAGTCACATTTAGTTCTTTATCTCAGGTTGTTTAATAGGCTTTTTCTCTACTTGGAGGAAACTGTTTATACAGTTCCTCCTTTATGCTCATGCCCCTTCATCATGATCATCATCAATTTAGTTCTAGATTCTACAAATGAGCAAAAACATGTGATGTTTGGCTTTTTGCATTTGGCTTCCCTATTCATGATAGGACAAATCCAGAGCTTATAATATAAAGCATTTTATAAACTAATTTATTACCCACATCTGTCTTCAGCCTCTTTCATAAGCATCATTTGAAAGGATAAGTTAGAAAAGAACAGAAAGGTTTTTTGGTAACAAGACTGTGTGCTCTTGTGAAATCCTGTGTGGGAGCCTAAAGAATCCAATGGCAGCTCTTTGTATTTGAATGAGTCATTCTCTTAAAAGGCCCACTGCTTCTGCCAGTGCAGAGACTCTTCTCCACTGCCGACATAGAAATACAGACTTGACATTTTGATTTGTGAAGAAAATAGATTAATTATTCTGTTAATAGTGACTAGTTTTTGAAAACTAGTAACTAGAATGAAAAAACAGAGGATTTAAACTTTGGGACCAACTAAATCCAAAATTCAAGAAATAGTTCCCCTTTTTTAGCAACTTTTCCTTCCATTGCATTGAGTTAATTTTTATATTACCTCTCCCCTTTTATTATATGTGCTCCATCTCATGTTTCTCTGGCTACAATGTACATACACAGTGCTCTGAGACTTGAGACTGCATCATAGTCAATTCTGTCCCTTCTCATTAAATCCAAGGTATGACTAATAATATTAACAAAATCAATGCCTCAAAAATGACTTAATGAATGAATTATTAAAAATACTGGCAAGGGCACTTTGGCTAAACCAGACTCAGAACTCTGTTCCCAATCAATAGCTAATAGCATGGACTCCATAGACAGGGTTCTTAGACTTGAATATGGGATGAGGGAAAGTACCTGGGGAAGAGAAAGGAATCTTTGGGTTATATTTTCAATATATGGCTTTGGTTAAAAGTTACCTGTCCTATTGGAAATAAAAGTGAAGTCTTTAAAAACAATAATGGTACTTTCATGCTTTTGCCTGCTTAATAAATAATAGGAAAATTATATGTTTTAGATACATTTTACATGGAAGTGCCAAACTGATGATGCTGGGAAAGAAAAAAAAAAACAGAACAGCAAACATTCTTGGATGAATCATGGGATATTTTTAAAAAGAAATAATAAGAAATGAGAAATTTCAAAAACCATCTAAATCTAACTTCTCTTTAAAAATATTGGAATTACATTGCAACACTGGGCAAATATTTTCCCATGAACAATGTGATTGATCAGATTAGAATTTCACTGAAACGGAGAGGAAAAATGATCATTCCATGATACCGTAGCCTCCTCAATTTACAAACAATGCACAGATTGACAACAGGCCTACATTCCTCATTGCATTGCCTTTCTGTTTTCACTATACAGGTGAGTCTATAAACATTATGAAAGATATAAACTCTATGAAGCTGGATATGTTACCTTTTTTAATTTGCATTCTCTGCATTACCAGAATTTCCTGAAAAGAAACATTTCATCATTTTTTCTTGCAACGACTTCAGAAAATTTACATAATATAGTCACTTGATGCCATTTCACTCAAATATTTTAAGAATATTTTTTCATTAACCCTCCAACAACCTATTGGTTTTACAATTCATTTTTCTCTAGTAAAGCCAGATTTGTCTCCAAGTAAAAACTTGATAACACCTTCCCGAATCTGCTTGGTCTTGACTCCATAAACAATTGGGTTCATTGTAGCAGGCAGTACTAAATAAAGATTAGCCACAATGATGTGTATGTGGTGAGGAATATTCTTTCCTCCAAAACGATGTGTGAAGAAAGTGAAAAAAGCTGGAATATAAGTGATTACAATAGCACAGATATGAGATGTGCAGGTGCTGAAGGCTTTGTGACGAGCATCTGATGAAGACAGGTTCACTACAGTCCTCAAGATCATAGTGTAAGACACAGAGATACAGCAGATGTCAAACACACAAACTAGGAGAGCAACCAACAGACCATAGATGGCATTGACCTTGACATCCCCACAGGATACCTTGGCCACAGACATGTGGTCACAGTAGGTGTGGGCGATGATGTTTCCCCGACAATAAGGCAGGCGCTTGGTGAGGAAAGTGAATGGGGTGATGAAAACCACACTCCTCAAGAAGGTGGCAAGACCAGCCCTGGCAATCACAGGGTTGGTGAGGATGGTGGGGTAGCGTAAGGGGTAGCAGATGGCCACATAGCGGTCCAGGGCCATGAGCATGAGCACGCCAGACTCCGTTGCTGTGAAGGTGTGCACAAAAAACATCTGTGCCAGGCAGGCATTAAAGTCAATCTCCTTGCGGTTGAACCAGAATATGCACAGCATGTTGGGTACAGTGGTGGTGCACAAGGTGACATCAGTGAAGGAGAGCAGGGCCAGGAAGTAGTACATGGGCCTGTGCAGATCCTCCTCATGGCTGATAAGGTGGATGAGCCCACAGTTTCCCACAGCAGCAATGATGTACATGAAGAAGAAGGGGAGGGAGATCCAGATGTGTGCAGCTTCCAGCCCAGGGACACCATTCAAGATAAAGAATCCTGGGGTCAGGCTGGAGCTGTTGGCTGCAGACATGATGGTTGACAGGGGGAGGGCATGTTACACTCCTCAACAGTGGCAGTTTCCTGGGCCAGATTATAAATCAAAGGTAAGTAGAGGGCTTCAAAACAAAATGCAAAATAAAAAATGAATGAAAATGTGATTTTATGTGACTTGAATTTAGAAGTGATTAAATTTCTTTGTCATCACTGCCTAGCTTCCCCTTCTACTTCTGCTTCTTACATACATGGTATACGATATTGTTAAGTTGTTTAACCACTTTATGGCTTAATATTTTCAACCTATGAGATAATTCTTGTACCACTTCAGAAATTTGACAATATTATCCGTTAAGTTAATTTTACACAATGTACCTAAGTATACATAATGCATAGTGAATACTCCATATATGGGCAGTAATCACTATTTTTATTACTATCATCATCACATCCTTATATTTAGAGCATTCTAATTGATCAATATGTCCTTGATTAATTATATAAATTCAAGTGGAGCTGCTCAACCTGTTCTAACTCAAGGGCCATTGTGCATTTTGGGTAAAAAATCCAGTGGAAAATCATGATCCTTAACCATCACAGGAGATTGGGATATCAACTTTAGAAAGTAAATGCTGGTTACTAAGACCTCCAGAAATATTGAAATGTGTTTCTATGCTTTAGATGCAAAAACTTATAAATGTCTCTTATATGTGGAATGAAATCCGGGGAAAACTTGTCTGCTAAATCCCAGAAAGGATTTTGCTCTTCAAACATGGTCTTGCTCAAGGCTCTTGGAAC